>NW_021166866.1:503991-548991 GCF_900634415.1 Cottoperca gobio | reverse complement strand
TAGTTACAGCCCTGTTAGACACACCATCCTATCAACTCCCGAATGTAACCAGGAATACCAACGAAGAAGAACGCAGAGGAGGCCTGCTGGATTTCTGAACTGAGCAAAGGAAAAAGAAATCATCACATCCTTTCTTTGCAGAAGAGCAAAAGAGTCATGTACGTGTCTAATCCACAGCGAAAGAAAAATAGAGCAACGTGACAGAAAAAACCTCTTCCACCACACGCAGACAGACACGCAGACAGACACGCAGACAGATACAGGTGGGTAGACAGGCAGACTCTCCTGCCTGCCTCTCTGACGTAACAAGTGACAGGCTCGGGCTCGCCACTGATGACAGATTACAAAAGCAGCGAGGCAGGAAGTGGAAGAAAGAAAGGAAGAGGGAGCCCCCCCCCTCTCCAGCTCTGGGAGGCTGCTGGACTGGAGAAAGCAGAGGGGAGGAAGGGTAGTGGTGACGGCTTATTGTTTGAGCTCTGTGTGCTGCGGTTCCAGTGTCAGCAACCAGGCCTGGCTATTTATATCCTCTCAATATCCATGCAGGCGGGGGCAGGCTGCCGTCCTTCTCATCATTGCATACATTATGGAGACGCTGCCTGCTGTGCGAGCGCGCCTGCTTGTACGACTCTGCTTTCACAATGTTTCCATCAATATTTGGACTAAGGCTGAAGGATAAAAAAAAAATGAAATGCAAATATTTGGACTGATATTTTTCTGATTCTTGATATTGGAGGGAAAGATGATAATGGTGTGATTTCTTTGCGAGGCCCGCTTGGACCAGACTTCGGGTTTACACGAGCCGAGGCTTCGCCACAGTCGTTTTGGAAACTGTCACAGCCGTCTCACTAAGCACCAGCCGTCTGTGATCGATGCTCAGGCTTTATCCAGGGAAAGCTGACGTTGTGATTCTTGGGTGGAGTGTCAGCTAATAAGAGCTTGATACGGCCGCAGAAATATGGAGATCATAACTCCATCAAGAGACAGATCTGCTCCTTTGACGAGGAACCAAGAGACTGATTTGTCCAATTGTAAGATGGAGATTTAAGCTTTTACATCTAGACAAGCTTAGTTTCTTGGCAGTGCAAGGAATTGTAAATGTGTTATTACTCTATCATCATCGCCTTTCAAAGTTACTGTTTGATTACAATTTAAACCTTTTAGTTTAAAAACAATCATTTCATCAAAGTGAAGCAGCAGCAACATTCTGCACCACTGCCCCGATATGTGAGTGGAAGATCTTTTTCTTCACTGCTCTCTCACAAGGTGGAAGAGACACCTTTTCAGAAGTGATTTGTTTCCCAACACCTTTGAGATGTCTTCAGGAGGCCCGGGCGGCTCAGAGCAAAGACACACACTTTCCATCGGATGCTTTTTATGCTTTGTGTTGAGCAGAGCAGCTCCAGGATGGAAACACAAAATAACATTGCTTTACTCTCAACAGTATTTGTCTTGGAGGCACAGTGACATATTAATGTGGTGAAAGGAGACGAGCAGCCGGACCCACAGTCACATTCAGCAGCTCCAGTGCAGAAGGTCGCAGCAGTAGACATGGAGCACTGTAGTTGTAATGGAAATGGCACATAATACCCAAACTGTAATAATATTACTGGCATTGCAAAAGAAAAGACAGTGCTGCTACATCCCTGTGTGTTACCATGACGCTGTCACCAGCAGCTCCTGTTGCACAGTGGGAGATATTTAGCAGCAGAGGAGCGGAGCAGGAAGTGATTTCCACTCGTTTGTGTTACTTCTGGCGGCTGGAACGAGCGAGAACGTGTGAGTTTAGGGATTAGACTAATAATTAAAAGGATTTGAGTGCTGGTGTCACACACGGCTCGTCCTAAACATATAGAAATGATGAGACCAACAACAGCACTGCATCAAAAAATGCAAATCTCATGATCAATTTCAGCAGAAAGAAATGCAGAGCAGCCTTTCAAAACCTTTGATTCCAGCTGAACCGCGACTATGCAGAGCGACATCAAGCACTTCATAATCAAAAAAAAGAAGCAATCTTTCAGCACACACTGAAGTTTTGATCTGTTGTATGTGTTTACCTCATTTATTACCATTTAGTCCTTTTTTATTATTATTCATTGATTTTTATTCTGTATAAAATATTGTTTTTAGAAAAGTGCTATATCTACATCCTGGTTCTTTTGTCTTCTGACCAGTAGCTGTAGCAATACATGTAGCGCCTTGTTTAGATGTGTTTGTGCAGTTCCATTGTTAGGTTTACGCTGCACTGTACAGCTGTCACACACCTGGAGCTGTTCCCACACCTCCTGGCTGAGCATCAAACGCAGACGCTCTCACAACGCATTTATTTTCACTACGGGTGTTGAATCTTCGTCTCAGGGAAGTGTACACGGTGTCATTGCTCTACAGGCTGCCAAAGAAAAATGAATCGAACTCTTTTCACTCACATCCTTTACTGAGTACCACTTGACTAACTTAAGGAGAGCGGTGTGAGCAGCGTGATGCTGAAGCTCTTGAATAGCTTGCAGGCATTCCTCAGCTCTGGAGAGAGATAAGAATAGCACTCACTTGTCTCTCCTCTATTGGCTGAGCCAGCGTGGCTGTGGGTTGGTGAGCCGCGCTGCTCTGTCCCCGCAGTGCTGCTCTAAACCTAAAGAATGGCAAAGGGAAAGAAGCGGGTGCCCTCTGGGTGCAGCAGAGCAGCCTGGCCCTGGATATATTTGGCTCCATCTGTTTGCATACTGATCTACAGTGGTCTGCAATTAGGCTGCTTCCTGTTTGAACACAGGATATGGCCATGCTGTGAAGCTTGTCCATAGATGCTCTCAGGGAGCATGCTAGCCAGTAGCCAGGCCCTCTGAAGGAGATGCATCATTTCCATGGCTCTGAACTTACAGTTACTTTGTATGTGGAAAACAATTTGCTTATGCTCAGTGGGAAAAAGGCTGCTTTCAATGAAACGGACTTAATCTAAGTGGAAGCTATGGGCTCCACCTCAGCCATACAGGGGAACTCAAAGGGAGGGGACATGTTAAAGAACAGATTTTAGGGGGGATCATTGACCTATGAATTATACTCTGTGTATCTTGACTCAGGGCTCCCACTAATTCAGTTTTAATTTTTTATGCACTTTATATTTGTTTTTATGTCGGCCGTATCGTTTTTTTCGTCATATTTATTCCCCCCCCCCCCCCCCCCCCCCCAGTCCGCGAACATAATGTTTTACATGAAACCGGTCCGTGGCATAATGAGGTTGGGGACCGCTGGTCTAAAGGACGGCACCATGTCGGCTCACACAACTAAAGGCCCAAGTATATTTTCCAAGTACAAAGCACTGGAAAATATGCGTCAGCTACTTCCTCCTTCTCACTCACATCCCTCCCCATTTCAACTTCCTGTTCTCTCGGCTGTGGAAGTGAGATGCTTTGAATGGAGGCTACTTCGGGAGGCCCTTTTCTCTCTCCTTTCTGTCACCGTATCAAGGTCGACTTTAAAAGAATGATAATTGGCTGCTAAACCAAGATGCTGGACAGACCTGGTTAACCCTAACACTTCTTCCCATTTACAGTTTCAGTTTGTTTTTATGACTGCTGCTGTAGAAACATTGGGGTTTAGTTTGAGGTTACATGTCTGTAGTCTGCTATTACACAGTCAGGGTCTGAAATTAAGTTTTTTTCCCCCACTGGGGCAGGTCAGTGAACATTTCTACCCACCACTTCTGAAATCTATGTAGAACGCTTTAGAGTAAACCCTGACTCAGTGGTAGCAGACAGAAATATGGAATATATCATGTAATGTTTCTTAATATAAGGAAAAGCTATCTGCGATGGTGACCTGAGGCGTTTACCTGCCACAGCTAACATTTAGCTTGTATTTTGCAGGTGGCTCATTTTATTCCCTACTATGAATCAATATTTGTCATTATTGCTGTAACATCTCTTCTAATATTTTGCATGTGCACCATGTATTTACAAATGCACAGTTTTATGTATTTGCGCCCCTGGCTTTCCTAAACTGAAGGACAGTGACTTTATTATGTTGGAGCCTTGCAGAGACGGACACAAAAAGTTTGCCAATTTGAAACAAACAGATGTTTGTTGTATTTCTGATGGCTTTGCTTCTTTTGTTCCAGCTCTGATGGTACTAGCTGAACACTGACCGCTACCTGCCCGAGGACACCTGCTGCCCAATTCCCTTCATCATGTCTGGGATGCACGTAAGTGAAGCACACATTTCTGTGTACAGGTTTACGGGTGCATACTGTAAACACGACCCCCTCTGTGTTTCTTACACCTGCACATCTAAAGAGGCGCGTTGCTCAGGATAAACTGAGCTAAGATAAAGTTTGTGATTAACTGCGTGCGACAGAGGTGCTGAAAGAAGCTCATCTGTAGCAATGTATTAATGTACTGGTGAGCACACATCCATCAAAGTGTCTGGCTCAGGTTTAGTGGTTTCACGTTACCTGTCTCTGGTTTAGCTAATGCTACTGCTAGCTTCAGAGCAGGATCCCTTTCTCTCCTGCATCCTGTCTTCATGTCCTCATTTTAATCTGCTCCACTTCAGTCAGCTGAAATTAAAACGTCTGCCTGCCTGTCTGTCTGCCTGCCTGTCTGTCTGCCTGTCTGTCTGTCTGCCTGTCTGTCTGATCTCATTAGATAATATAGATCTTGATAAACTGCATATTTGCAATTTTTATTTATTTATTAAATCACTATGTGTTGTCGCAGTACAAAGTATATCGCAAAATGTTTAAAATCCTAACATCCCATCACAGCCTTTCTTCTTTAGGAAGCACACACACAGTCCGCTGCAGCTTCAGCTGGGGTTCTTCCCCAGTTGTTTTGCACAAGGCTTCATTTTAATAAATGACTTAAGATCCTCCAGGAAATATCGCCAGCAATAAATTCTAACAATAAAAGCAGTTTTCATAAAGCACTTTCATAAAGTGACCACATGAACATGAAGGTTGTTCTGTATCCACACACGCTCAGTCGTCAGCGGTGGTCCAGACTCATTATGCAGTTTTGCCTGCATCAGACACATTCAGCTGTCAGCAATAAAGCAGCGAGTACAAAGACTGTACCCGCTCGCTCACACCTGCTGCTTTGTACTCCGGCTTTCTCATCTCATTCACTCGACTGTGGTATGTTTTTGATACTGATCTAACAATGCAAACGGAATACACAAAGCATCCCTTTCCTAGCTGTCGTTTCCATTTGTATTGTAAGCATGTAGCTGCCACATCTGCAGTGTTCAGAGTGACAATGAGCGCAGTTCAGTAAAGCAAATTCTGAGGCAGCGGTATAAATTTGACTTCAGTTTAATATGAGCCAGAGGCAAAGTCCCCCACAGAACGCTCAGAACGCACCCCCACACGGGGCTTTTGATTATTTTCCCGGCTGATTAAACATTTACTCGGTTACGTGAAGTAACTCTCAACGTACCGACTAACGATTAATTCATTATGGTTTAGTCTGTCCATAATGTTTTAGGATAATTCACACATCTCGAAGGTCTTTAAATGTGTTGTTGTGTCAGTCCTAAAGGATATCAGATTTCAGAAGCTGAAATATTACTGTAAGCATTACTCGCTGCTCCTTTCTAAACATCCACACAGTGCTGAAACATGCGGCTCTTTATAGCGACCAACAGCTCTATGTATGAAAGACAATACATTTATTTAAATTACATATTTTAGTTAAAGGTAATAGTTTATAATCGTATCTTGGCCGTCTTATGTTGTGTCGTTGTCAAAAGAATGTATCGGGATGGAACCTGATTTACACCTCTAGTTTTATTACGGTTTTTTGTAGCTACTTGCGGCGGATAAACATGTTCGTAACTAACGAAGAGTCACGTCGACGTGGGGACCAACGACTCCACACACAGATTCAAACCCAGCTCCGTCTTGCTGCGAGGCTGTGGGGTTCATGACAAAGTCATAACTTTGTGAAATCGAACTTACTGTCCACTTAATTATTTCCACGTCCCCTCTCAGTGACTGTGTTCCTGTTGTCTGCAACACACACCTCATCCTGTGATTCATGTCGGTTCCTCTCTGTCTCCTGTGATGCAGGCACCATGGTCGACTGGCACAGAGTGTGTAGCCAAGTACAACTTCCAGACCACCAACGAACAGGACCTGCCGTTCTGTAAAGGAGATTTACTGACCATCATCGGAGCCACCAGGGTAAGGCAGGACGTCGAGATGTTGCACTTTGTTGCTCTCCTGGCCAAACATCATTATTTGAGGAACAGGCCAAAAGTTTAAAGTGCTTCTTTATGAAGTTGTACAGTTTAGTAATAATAGAATTATATGTTAGTTTCCCCAGTTACTGATCTTCGACCAAATACTGGAATTTTGCAGTTGCAATATTGGAAGAGAAAATAAAAAAGGTTGACCGCGCGGGAAACAACGAGGTCATGGTAAACCTACAGGACGGTCACACAGCAGGTCCATTCTCAAGGTCATGGCCCCTCCAGAGGACCAACACTCATCACAAGCACAGCTAACGTTGTCTCTACTCTTCTTCATGTTCCACACTTCTGTTTTATGTCTTAACAAATCTAATTAAATCTAGAATTGAACTGTTCCATATAACAAACAATAATAATAATAATACACATGTTCATACTAAAAGACAACCATTAGCTTAACCCAGGGTCAACTCCTTTTAGTTCAGGGACCACATACAGCCCAATCTGATCTCAATTGGGCCGGACCACTAACATCACAGCATAATAACCTGTAAATAACCACTGTTCCCTTTGTTTTAGTGCAAAAAATGTTCACATTTAATGAACTATCTTTTTACAAAACATTATTAAAAACCTTTCTTAAGAAAGATGTCATGCCTCAGTTTATCATTTACACATTATACATGCATTACAACTTACAAAACATTTAGTGGACAAATTTGAAATAGCTTGAAAAATTGCAGTTAATGTCTTCTTTGTCATTTTTACACTTTGCAAAGTCATCCCGGGCCTTATGTTTGACACCCCTGGCTTAACCTATAATTCTGATATCCTAATACAAATATGTCTGCTGGCATGCTGCTAATAGTCAGAGCAAGCAACCGTGCAATTAGAGAAGTATAAAGTCGACACTGCACAGAACCAGAGCTCCATGATGCAGAACATCAGCCTGCAGAACACTTGAGACTACAGAGAACATATTCCCATCAAAAAGCTTTGTAGCCCCAGTCAAAGGGTTTCCTTTCAGCTCCTCTTCAGACCCGGAGAGGGGAAGAGTATTCATCCCACCAGCTCTGAAACCCTTAATACACCAAGTTAAAAAGAAACGGACGTTATATTCCTCAAAGACGCCAGACTTCATTGATGGAAACCGTTATTTACCTGTAATAAGTGTTTGTTGTTTGGCTGTTTCAGGATCCCAACTGGTACAGAGCGAGGAACTCTGTGGGCCGAGAGGGAACCATCCCGGCAAACTATGTCCAGAAAAGAGAAGGAGTCAAGTCAGGAGGGAAACTCAGTCTCATGCCGTAAGTAGTACGAGAGGGGGACGGAGGAGACTCTCGACACACACACACACACAAACACACACACACACACACACACACACACACACACACACACACACACACACACACACACACACACACACACTGGTAACATGCAGTAATCAAAATCTTCTACATCTTTGCTTTTTAATAGTGTGAACAGGTTGTGGGACCCTGCACCTGTCCCTGTATGGACATGTATGGACATGTATGGACATGTATGTCCCTGTATGGACATGTATGTCCCTGTATGGACATGTATGGACATATATGTCCCTGTATGTCCCTGTATGGACATGTATGTCCCTGTATGGACATGTATGTCCCTGTATGGACATGTATGGACATATATGTCACTGTATGGACATGTATGTCCCTGTATGGACATATATGTCACTGTATGGACATGTATGTCCCTGTATGTCCCTGTATGGACATGTATGTCACTGTATGGACATGAATGTCACTGCATGGACATGTATGTCACTGTATGGACATGTATGTCCCTGTATGGACATGTATGTCCCTGTATGGACATGTATGTCCCTGTATGGACATGTATGGACATGTATGTCACTGTATGGACATGTATGGACATGTATGGACATGTATGTCACTGTATGGACATGTATGGACATGTATGTCACTGTATGGACATGTATGTCACTGTATGGACATGTATGTCCCTGTATGGACATGTATGTCACTGTATGGACATGTATGTCCCTGTATGTCACTGTATGGACATGTATGTCACTGTATGGACATGTATGTCACTGTATGGACATGTATGTCCCTGTATGTCACTGTATGGACATGTATGGACATGTATGGACATGTATGTCACTGTATGGACATGTATGTCACTGTATGGACATGTATGGACATGTATGTCACTGTATGGACATGTATGTCACTGTATGGACATGTATGTCCCTGTATGGACATGTATGTCACTGTATGGACATGTATGGACATGTATGTCACTGTATGGACATGTATGGACATGTATGTCCCTGTATGTCACTGTATGGACATGTATGTCCCTGTATGTCACTGTATGGACATGTATGTCACTGTATGGACATGTATGGACATGTATGGACCTGTATGGACATGTATGGACATGTATGGACCTGTATGGACCTGTATGGACATGTATGGACCTGTATGGACATGTATGGACCTGTATGTCACTGTATGGACCTGTATGTCACTGTATGGACATGTATGTCACTGTATGGACCTGTATGTCCCTGTATGTCACTGTATGGACCTGTATGTCCCTGTATGTCCCTGTATGTCACTGTATGGACATGTATGTCCCTGTATGTCACTGTATGGACCTGTATGTCCCTGTATGGACATGTATGGACATGTATGTCACTGTATGGACATGTATGGACATGTATGTCACTGTATGGACATGTATGGACATGTATGGACATGTATGTCACTGTATGGACATGTATGTCACTGTATGGACATGTATGGACATGTATGTCCCTGTATGGACATGTATGTCCCTGTATGTCACTGTATGGACATGTATGTCCCTGTATGTCACTGTATGGACATGTATGTCCCTGTATGTCACTGTATGGACATGTATGGACATGTATGGACCTGTATGGACATGTATGTCACTGTATGGACATGTATGTCCCTGTATGTCACTGTATGGACCTGTATGTCCCTGTATGTCACTGTATGGACATGTATGTCACTGTATGGACATGTATGGACATGTATGTCACTGTATGGACATGTATGTCACTGTATGGACATGTATGTCACTGTATGGACATGTATGTCACTGTATGGACATGTATGTCACTGTATGGACATGTATGGACATGTATGTCACTGTATGGACATGTATGTCACTGTATGGACATGTATGTCACTGTATGGACATGTATGGACATGTATGTCACTGTATGGACATGTATGTCCCTGTATGTCACTGTATGGACATGTATGTCCCTGTATGTCACTGTATGGACATGTATGTCCCTGTATGTCACTGTATGGACATGTATGTCACTGTATGGACATGTATGGACATGTATGGACCTGTATGGACATGTATGGACATGTATGGACATGTATGTCACTGTATGGACATGTATGTCACTGTATGGACCTGTATGGACATGTATGTCACTGTATGGACCTGTATGGACATGTATGTCACTGTATGGACATGTATGTCCCTGTATGGACCTGTATGGACCTGTATGTCCCTGTATGGACATGTATGGCCCTGTAGTGTTGCGTTCAAAGCATCAAAAGATGTCAATTCCATCTTTCGGTTTGTTCTGCGTCTTCTCCTGTCAGCGTCTGGCAGCCACAGAGGCAGGCACCAGCTGCGCACTGCTTTTCAATCAGGCTCTTTGAAAAGGCAGCGATTTGAAAACATAACGAGAGACATATGCAAATGAAGCGAGACAGGAGCGCTGCGAGCGTACAGGCTGCCGCAGTATCATCACAGCTATGAGATGTTGTCATCTGAAGGTGCTAAAGCTTTTTCTGTGCGTCCCCCGAGTGATGATAAACAAGTATTTAAAGGAACAGTCCACAGTTTGTTTCCCTCCTACCTGTAGAGCTATTTACCAATCTAGATTGTTCTGGTGTGACTTGATGTTAATAATATAAAGGAACTACATGGCGCTCGGCTACATGAAACTGCTCTCTGGATTATTTTAAGTAACGTGTCATGATTGCTGTAAAGGTTTTCAAATGTAATGTTTTGGGGTGAAGTGTCCCTTTTAAAGTACAGATCAGTGGAAGTGTTTCCTGTCAGTGTTTCAGTGACGTGAGGAAGCGTAGGATCATATGTCTTTAAGTGTTTCCAGTGCTTTTACAGTTTGTTGTTTTGTTGGTTCCTGAAAGACACTTTGGGATTGAGAATATTAGGAACTGTCCTGTGGGACTCAACTGAGCCATCCTTTCATTATAATCCCAGGATGACGTCTTTATAAACATATAAAGGGAGTGTGCTCTCTCCAAAAACAGACCAGTCATAAGCACAAGTCTTTCAGCAGAGCTTATAGATGGTATGCTCCTGTAACATCCTGTCGGCAGGAAACATTTAAAAAGACTTTTGACCCTCTTTGTCTCACTTTATCAACTGAAAGCTCTACCCTCTCCTGCCACCACTCGCACTGCCTGTCTGCACCGTGTGTGTGTGTGTGTGTGTGTGTGGGGAACTTTAAATTGGCCTAGTGCAACCATGTGCAAACACACCAACAGCATGACTGACTAAACTCCAAAGCTAGCTCTGACTTTGCTGTAGCTCTGATTATATTTAACATCACAGATGGTCACGTTGATGTTATTGATGGTCCACTTGATGCTCGTCAGTGTTTGAGAGACGACACAATATACAAACTGTCCAGACAAATGTATTAACAGCCTGTTTCACAATGTATTATTATATTATGATTATTGATGCACAAATGTGTTCATCACTTTATGTTGAAGCTAATTTTAATTATTTTATGGTAGAAACATTTCTTCTTTAAAGATTCTGAATCTATTAATAACTCCCAAACATCTACAAAATAACCAAATGTGTGATTTGTTGAAAAATGATTCCATGTAATAATCTTAACTTCTGATAATATGAATTGATTCACAACTTCAAGAATGAATTTTATTTTTTAAACTGCCACGTTTCTGAGATCTAAAAAGCAGCGTTCCTAAAACTAATAATTGTATTTATGTAACGTGAGACACCAAAACATTCACACCCCTCCTGATTTATAAACAAGTAACTAATTACTAATCTAAATCAAAGTAACAAGTAACTAATGTTGTAGTGGAGCACAAATGTAGCAGCAGAAGAATATAAATATTTCAGAAAAGTACCTCAGGTAAATATACTTAGTTACTTTCCTCCGCAGCTAACAGTGGATTTACAGAAGAGGTCATTAAATGTAACTTTGAAGTCACTTAAAAGAGTGACGAGAGTCCACGTGGCCCGCTGGTTACACTCGCTGACCTCATGTCCTCGCTGCTGCCCAGCTCGCTGCACACTTCAGCGTTCTTTCAAAACGCTCGTCATCAGAAGTCGTCGTTGGAGCTGCGAGCTGGAGCCGCAGGGACTTGTTCATTTAGTTGTGAATCACTAGCAGATGTCTCAGAGAGGACTGCTCCTCCTTCTGGGCTACATCAGGGTTCAGCTGTAGTCCTCTGTCCCCGTTTCTCCCTGACCCATGGATCCAGTCCTCTCCTCCCTCCACAGCTTGCTCTCTCTGCTGCCCCCATGTGGCCGACACCCCCCACACACAAAGAACTCTGCTGCCCTACGTCCTCCTTCCCTGTGGTCCACACCAAGTTGTTTACCACATTTTTGTGCCTTTTTTCTTTTATACGTCAACATGATGTAATGTATGCAAACTGCAGTTAATTCTGTGGACAGAAGTGCTCGTGTGTGTCCACGCTTGGCGTCTGCTCTGGGATTAGTGCGAGTTAAGGAGCTGCTGTCCATCGGAGAAGCTGCCTGCACTGATCTAATCAACCCAACCCCGTACTAAGCTGCTTTGCCACATGGGCCTTTGCGGTCTGAGGAGGAAGAGGAGGAAGAGGAGGAGGAGGAGGAGGAGGGAGGCAGCCCTCGGAATACAGGCTAAATCAATTACAGCCGTTGATTACCACCAATTTACCAGCCAAGACGGATAGAGACCCTGTAGGCGTCGACTGTTTTCAGATTATACGACCTTTCACACGAGGAGTGACACATCTCCGGGACACACTGCGCTGATATGTGGTCGCTGTTGTGTTTGAGCTCAAGTCTACAGAGAAGATAAACGGCTTTTATTGGCAAATCTAAGATGTTTTAATACAGAAAACCTCCTGGTTCATCAGATGTGCCTTACGAGCACTGACTCGATTACAAGTGTCACTAATGTCAGTCTGAAGTTTCATATTTGAAAAAGTGACTTCAACTGATTGTAATAATGTTAAAACACAAAGTAACTTACATAAATAAACTTTTTACTAAAATGATTTGAGTTTTTCTCAAATCTCAAGTTCAAGTTTTACAAAAATATAAATTCTGCCTGTTCCATAAATAAAATATACTCGCTCCTTTTTATTTCTCACAAACTTGCGAATTTCAAAAATAAAATAAATGCTACACAAAGTAAGAAGTAGTGGAACTTTACAACAAATTACACAATTATGTGGACACAAGTTTACTGTCCAGCACTGGTGATATCTGTTGTAGAAGAAATCTGTTTTGGGAAGTTGTGAATTTGCGTTACACATGTAAAAACTTACTGTCAGAAACCTGGAGAAGATGTCTGGAGAAGATGCCTGGAGAAGATGCCTGGAGAAGATGCCTGGAGAAGATGCCTGGAGAAGATGCCTGGAGAGAGAGAAGATGCCTGGAGAGAGAAGATGTCTGGAGAGAGAAGATGCCTGGAGAGAGAAGATGCCTGGAGAACAGCAGTAGAAACCAGGATACTGTCACATTTAAACACCTCCATGTTTCTCACAGGTCTTATGTTAGCATGCAGAACGTTAGTGATACAAACAAATGTGATGAAACATGTAATGATGATAAACGCACTGAAAGGAGAACGTCTGCAGAGCGTGGAAACTGTTCTCGGTTGTTAAGAACATACAGACTAGAAGAAGCTGTTGAGGTCATTGAGCACAGACAGATACTAACAACCAGGTTCTCTGTGTTTCATGTACACACAAAATTCCGAGTATGATCCAAACCAGGATGAGGCTCCAAAGCAGCCCACTAATCTGCATGCACACACTCACACACTCACACACACACACACACACACACACTCACAGGGACGCAGCTGTCTAATCCAGCCATTAGCAGCCTATACTCCAGATATATCCAGCAGGCCATATGGCGAGGGGGAAGAAGTGTGTGTGTGTGTGTGTGTGTGTGTGTGTGTGTGTGTGTGTGTGTGTGTGTGTGTGTGTGTGTGTGTGTGTGTGTGTGTGTGTGTGTGTGTGTCCGTGTCCTGTTGTTTGGGTTCAGGTACTCTTCACTGACTCCAGGAGTGCACCCGGCTCCACTCGAGCGGCGCAGACTGGGAGTGCTGCTGCTGCTGCCGGCGTCCCATTACCGTCACGCTCTTGTTTTGTTTTCACTTGTTGTTTGCGCTGGGGGCCGTGAGATGTGGAAGCGGATTCCTCTGGTTAAAGTCTCAAATGAGCAAAGTGTGTGATGATGTTAGCTCTGACACACGTGGAGTCTCCGTACATGGATCACAGTCTCGTAATACTCAACAACACGCCACCTGGCCTGTGCCGATATTTAATTTGAAAGCCTTTAACGTCCTCATCTTGTCATTAATGTTCTGCCCGTCTTCCCTGCAGCTGGTTTCACGGGAAGATAACTCGGGAGCAGGCCGAGCGGCTCCTCTACCCTCCGGAGACGGGCTTGTTCCTGGTGAGGGAGAGCACCAACTACCCCGGTGATTACACGCTGTGCGTCAGCTGCGACGGCAAAGTGGAGCACTACCGCATCATCTACCACAACGGCAAGCTCACCATCGATGAGGAGGAGTACTTTGAGAACCTCATGCAGCTGGTCGAGGTGAGCGACGGCACAGAACATAGCTGCCATTTAAATCCTATTTCTTCCTCACATTATACCCAGAATGCACTTGGCTTACAGTCTGTCGGATGAAAGGGGTAATTGGCGTCATCATCAGTTCCCGTTTGGTTCGTCTTTATACTTAATAATAGTGAGACGTGAAAGTTACTAAGCGTGTAAATTAATCGTTTAAGTCGGAGGCGTTCTGCCCTGGGGGGCTCCAAACTGTTTTAGGGAAGGCTCAGTAAATGGAATTTAAAAAATATTACATTAATTATCAAAACACACACAGGGAGACGCCTGCATGTGTGATGGGGAGAGAGTTCAGACAGCAGTGTTGGGTTATCTCTGGTGGCTTCACTGTTGGATCAAATAACCTCAAGATCCCATCGGCTTCCAGGAATTGAGCAAAACTAAGCAAGTTCACTAATGGGGGGGGGGGGGGGGTTACAGCTTCTCAGCTGTGAGGATTATTGCTTTGTTATCGTGCTGCTCTTCATCGTCTCACGTGATCATGACCTGAATATCTTTCGGCTCGTGACTGTTGGTTGAACCAAACGTGCCATTTGAAGACGTCTCATTGGACTCGTGATGGACATGTTATATAACTGTAGATAACATGTATATAACATGTTATATACATGTTATATAACTGTATATAACATGTATATAACATGTTATATACATGTTATATAACTGTATATAACATGTTATATACATGTTATATAACATGTATATAACATGTATATAACATGTTATATACATGTTATATAACTGTATATAACATGTTATATACATGTTATATAACATGTATATAACATGTATATAACATGTATATAACATGTTATATAACTGTAGATAACATGTATATAACATGTTATATACATGTTATATACATGTTATATACATGTTATATACAGTTATATAACATGTATATAACATGTTATATACATGTTATCTACAGTTATATAACATGTTATATAACATGTATATAACATGTATATAACATGTATATAACATGTTATATAACTGTAGATAACATGTATATAACATGTTATATACATGTTATATAACTGTATATAACATGTATATAACATGTATATAACATGTATATAACATGTATATAACATGTTATATACATGTTATATAACATGTATATAACATGTTATATACATGTTATATAACTGTATATAACATGTTATATACATGTTATATAACTGTATATAACATGTATATAACATGTATATAACTGTATATAACATGTATATAACATGTTATATAACATGTTATATACATGTTATATAACTGTATATAACATGTATATAACATGTTATATACATGTTATATAACTGTATATAACATGTATATAACATGTTATATACATGTTATATAACTGTATATAACATGTATATAACATGTTATATACATGTTATATAACTGTATATAACATGTATATAACATGTTATATACAGTTATATAACATGTTATATACATGTTATATAACTGTATATAACATGTTATATACATGTTATCTACAGTTTACTGACGTTCTGTACAAAGATGTGAACATTCATCAGTAAGTTAAAAACAATCATGAATTGCAGCCTCTCACTTCTTGTTACACCAGAGAGTTTAGTGAAGCAATCAAGACGTGTTCTTTACTGACGCCCAACGTTTCTTATTAACTCGCTGTTCTCCTGTCGAGAGAAACGTCTCCTTCTGTCCACATCACAAAGATATTCACTTTAATATGATATCAAACCACCATTTGCTGTCATTCTGTATTAAAAATCACTTTAACGATTAATCAATTATCAAAATAGTAGATTTTATTTTTGTGTCAATCGACTAATTACTGCAGCTCCTATTAAACAAACTATTTATGAATCTGTCTGCATATAAAGCAGGAAAACATCTTACAATGTTAGGCTATTATTAAAGATTAGTCAAGTTAAACTGCAAGCAATCATGGAGCAGTATGATTACTTAACTCACACACACACACACACACACACACACACACACACACACACACACATTCAGTGTCCCTGTGGAGTTTCCCTAAAAATCAGACTAAAGTACATGTTCTCATTCTTCAAAAAGCCGTCTGATCCTCTCACTCCCCGCCTGTTATCTGAAAGCTGGTTCAGAGGGAGGGCAGAGTGTGGAGAGGGGAAGACATGATGGCAGAGGGGAGGGAGGCTTTCATCCTCTCAGATAAAGCAGCGAGCTGGATTGGCGTCTATCACACTTTTAATTGGACCTCATCTCCTCGCCTTGCGGGCCGTTGTGGAAGTGGACGACAGGAATGTGCCAGCTGGCACTGAGACCATCTACATCCCCGGTGCATTCTTGTTATCAGCCACCCACAATCCGTCTCTCTCTCTCGCTCACACCCTCCAGGCTTGGTTCTGCCTCCACTTCCTTTCTCCACCTCCCTCTCCTTCACTCTTTGTGTTCCCCCGTGTATACCTGGCATATTGCTTTCTCTGCTCCGGTCTTTGTTATCCATCTCAACCTCTTCCTCTGCTTCCCCTCCCTCTGCTTCCCCTCCCTACGTTTCTCTCTTCAATCTCACTACATCTTTATTCTCTCCGCTGTCTGCGTTCCCCTGTGTCCTCTCTTTCTCGCTATAATAGGTAATGAGAGGAAGCCTCACATTCTCCTGCCCTATTGACGTGTCACAGCAGGCTTCACAGACCTCCACACACACACACAGCATCTGTCAATCACAACACCGACAGTGATTATGTATGTCAATCACAAGTATGCAGTGATACCGCTGAAGGGAAACAAAGATGTCTCCGCGTGTTATTTACGAGGATGTAACGCTGGAAGTATTTTCAGCTTCCCTGTTTGTGTTTGTACTCTGTGATTACGCCCTTCTGCGTTAATTACACATGTGAAGCTCTTGATTTATCCAGCACCATTGTGTACTAAAAATACATTTGTAGGCATTAAAATACTGAATTTAAGTTATTGTAATGTGTTGAACAAGCTTGAGCTGCAGCGACGAGTCGAACGACGAGAAGATAATCTCAAGACTATTTCCATAATCAATCTTAAAGTCGTTGTTTTTAACGCAAGAAATGTCAGAAAATGCTGCTTTCAGCCTCAAATATGGAGATTTCTCTGTTTTATATCTTAATCATCTGAATATCTTTGGGTTTTGAAGTCTAAATGATCTTAAATGTGAATATGTTCTGCTTACTCCTCTATGATGGTAAACTGAGTTATGATTATGCAACATTCAGAATCTTTACATTTCCCAAGATGACGATGAAAACACTGCACATACAACAGTGATAATGATCGTGTATATAAATATGTGAGTATACATGTATGTGTAGAAGTGGCTGTGAGCAGCAGACCTTCACCATGCTGCCCCCTGCTGGTTGGCTGGTGGTCTGTGGTGATCGGAGCTTCTGCTTTTATTACTTTAGTGGTCACACAGAGGTTTGATGTTGGTTAGGAAGACACTGATTCTTTACCACATTAAAGGAACACTTCAACCACCGAATTTAACTATCAAAACATCTGTTTACAAACTGTCACACAGCTCGTGCAGAATACGGCGATCATACATAAGTATCTTCTTTATTATCACTTCTGAAGACTTATTTAGGGGAGCACTTGGTGTTTAATTGATACACAAATGATCATTTTGTGGGTGAAGTATTCCTGTAATAGAATAATGTCTCACCTGATCTCCTGATGCTGAGCAGATCAGGTACTTTGGTTCGTCTGTGTTTCCGGGGGTGAAGATCAGATGCTTTGACGACCTCTCACACCCACACACTCACAATAACCCTCACGGCTCCCAGCAGGGGAGCTGCGCCAGAGCCGGCTTCAGAGGCGCGTTCTGTCAATCCTCAAAAGACTGACGCCGCCACCTCAATGCACGGGTGATTGCAGCACTTCAGTGAATTGAGTTTATTCTATTCATGCTTGTATTTAGTAAAATACAAGCATCGACTCATCGTACTGGTACCATCATTTTCGTTACGTTACTCGGCACGAACGTCAGCCTGCATGTTGTGCAGTTTACAAAGGTTTGTCAAAAACTTTATTTATATTGCACATTTCAACAAAGCATTCAAAGTGCTTTACAAAAAACATGAAAAGCTTTAACACCGTGCAAAAGAAACATTTATAATGCATTTAAATACAATTTAAATGCATTAATTAGCCAAGATATATAATATACAAGAATAAAAGTTCTGCGTGCTGCGTAAGAAACTCATAATTATTTGATTTAATAAAGTTTTGATTTTAGCCCAATAACTCCCGTCGGAGTTGCAGCTGATTGTAGAAGTTAATAAACTGACCCTCAGCGTCGTCACCTGCTGTTCTTCTGGATATCCATTCTACTCATCATCTCTTGTATGGAGATGAAGCCGGGGTTCCCTCCGGACCTCCATCGTCCTCTGATACGAGTTGATTCTCTCTTTGGTGATTTCCCGTACATATTAAATGATCGGCGCCCCCGCACGTCAGCTCTTACCTGAATCTTTTTTTCATCACTAGCTTCATGTTCTGCCTCTCTGTTGTTTTGCATATCAAAAGCTTGTCGACAGATTCGGCGTTCAGAATGAATCTTTGAACATCAGATGATCATTTCAAACGCGTCTGAATGAAGATGGCAGTGAGAGGGAACGATTCTACTGTTACTCCGTGTTACTCCTTGTTATTCTGTGTTGTTCTGTGTTACTCCGTGTTACTCCGTGTTGTTCCGTGTTGTTCCGTGTTACTCCGTGTTGTTCTGTGTTACTCCGTGTTGTTCTGTGTTGTTCTGTGTTACTCCGTGTTGTTCTGTGTTACTCCGTGTTGTTCTGTGTTACTCCGTGTTGTTCTGTGTTACTCCGTGTTGTTCTGTGTTACTCCGTGTTGTTCTGTGTTACTCCGTGTTGTTCTGTGTTGTTCTGTGTTACTCTGTGTTACTCTGTGTTACTCCGTGTTGTTCCGTGTTACTCCGTGTTGTTCCGTGTTACTCCGTGTTGTTCCGTGTTGTTCCGTGTTGTTCCGTGTTACTCCGTGTTGTTCCGTGTTACTCCGTGTTGTTCTGTGTTGTTCTGTGTTACTCCGTGTTGTTCTGTGTTACTCCGTGTTGTTCTGTGTTACTCCGTGTTGTTCTGTGTTACTCCGTGTTGTTCCGTGTTGTTCCGTGTTACTCCGTGTTGTTCCGTGTTACTCCGTGTTGTTCTGTGTTGTTCTGTGTTACTCCGTGTTGTTCTGTGTTACTCCGTGTTGTTCTGTGTTGTTCTGTGTTACTCCGTGTTGTTCCGTGTTACTCCGTGTTGTTCCGTGTTACTCCGTGTTGTTCTGTGTTGTTCTGTGTTACTCCGTGTTGTTCTGTGTTACTCCGTGTTGTTCTGTGTTACTCCGCGTTGTTCTGTGTTACTCCGTGTTGTTCTGTGTTACTCCGTGTTGTTCTGTGTTACTCCGTGTTGTTCTGTGTTCTATGTATGAAATCTGTGCTTGAGGACAGGTTTTGTTTTTGTCTAGTTAAATAAAAACAATATTTATATAAAGTCACACAAAGAAACCCTTGTAGCACAAACTAATGTAATACAATGTGCACTTCACCTGATGGAAATGTAATAAAATCTTAAATATGTTATAACTTCACCAATAATGTAATAAAACGTCCCGGCTGAGATTGTAATAACATTTATTACATTTTCAGATATTGTTTCTTCAAAACTAATGTAATAGTTTTGACGGATAATGTAACAAATGACAAACATGTGAGCGTAGGTGCGCGCTGCGACGTGCGAGCGTAGGTGCGCGCTGCGACGTGCGAGCGTAGGTGCGCGCTGCGACGTGCGAGCGTAGGTGCGCGCTGCGACGTGCGAGTGTAGGTGCGCGCTGCGACGTGCGAGCGTAGGTGCGAGCGTAGGTGCGAGCGACGTGCGAGCGTAGGTGCGAGCGTAGGTGCGAGCGACGTGCGAGCGTAGGTGCGAGCGAGCGACGTGCGAGCGTAGGTGCGAGCGACGTGCGAGCGTAGGTGCGAGCGACGTGCGAGCGAAGGTGCGAGCGTAGGTGCGAGCGACGTGCGAGCAAGGTGCGAGCGACGGTGCATGATACTCTTAGTGTTTTATGTATAATTTAACCTTCCCCCAGAGGACATGGGACACGTTATCAGGCTGTGATGCATGAGCCCGCACACCTCGGTGCTGATTGGTTGTTGTGCCAGAAACATCCATTAGACCAGAGTGCGTCTCAGATTAGACGCCATCAGAAGATAAACTGCAGGAGACGACTGACGTTACACAAGTGAGCTCTGAAGGCAGAACAGGCGAGTTGATCTCCAGGAAATGTTCTTTTTCATCAGTCAACAGTGATTCTTATTGAATAAAGTGTCTCCTCCGCCTCGTCTGATCTTATGAAATTTCTGCATTCAAAAAGGGTTCCCCCCCACCCCACCCCCGCTGTCCCTGCAACCCCCTCCTCTCGTCTGCGAGCCGCCCTAATTGCCTTGTGTGCCTGAAAGTGGGTTCCCTGAGTTTGAAAGAAAGCAGTGAAGAACTTCAAATCGAATTTGAAATGAGGAATAAAGTCGACCTTAATACATTAAAGTCGAAGGTTTTACTCAGATTTCACAGATGTTCTTGTTTTAAAAGAGGTTTCTGCTATTATTACATTATTGTGCCACAAACCTCTAATGAAAATAACAACCTGGGATTTCATTGTATCTGCAGTTTGTCTCAACAGATTCATAATGCATTAAACTCTCCGTCCTCAGCATTACACCAAAGACGCCGATGGCCTTTGCACCCGGCTGATTAAACCCAAGTTGATGGAGGGAACAGTGGCAGCACAAGACGAGTTCTCCAGGAGTAAGGACACACTGAGCTCATTACACCGCTCCACAGGGACATTACTGTGTTTATATTCTGTCACGATAACCTCACAAACACTTTACAGACAAAGCGTCTCCTGCAGGAGTCCTCTGTCCTCGTGCTCCTGATAGCATTAATCAACAAAAGGTAATTAATCTTTGTGTGTCTGGGGACGACCGCTGAGCTGCACCAGCGCCCAAGGTCAGCCGGAGTCTTCCTCCTCGGGCTCTCTACATTCCTCTTCATGTGACCCGGAGAGCTGCAGGGATCTGGGGAAACCTAATGTTTCAATACATCAACACTTTTCCTCCGAATGAGAGAAATAATTCAGAAAAGTAGAAATCTGAGCAGAAGTTATCTCACTCATGAATATTTTACATTCTCTGAATAGTTTTAGATTCTTTCATGTGGATGTTTTAGCTGCATGAATGTGATAAGGACAGACATCAGGAGTTTAATCATCAGCCTGCTAAGTGTTCTGTGTCTCTTGGCAGGCGGCTGGGCCTTGAACAGGAAGGAGCTGAAACTCCTGCAGACCATCGGCAAAGGGGAGTTTGGAGGTGAGGAACAGATTCCACAAGGATCTCCATCATTTCATTTAAAGTCACAGCCAGATGAAACCGAGGTCACCTGGTGTATTGTACTAAGACTCCCCCCCCGTCTGTGTCCTTGTCAGATGTGATGGTGGGAGACTACAGAGGGAACAAGGTGGCAGTCAAGTGCATCAAAAACGACGCCACGGCGCAGGCTTTCATCGCAGAGGCCTCCGTCATGACGTAAGATCCTCCAGCCACGGCTCTGTTCTTCTCCCCACCTGCACTATATCTGTTGCATGTTTCCCAGCACGCTAACACTGTTCTGCTTCTGTTCTGTACAGACAGCTGAGACACAACAACCTGGTGCAGTTGTTAGGCGTCATCGTGGAGGAGAGGGGCAGTCTCTACATCGTCACCGAGTACATGGCGAAGGTTTGTTGAACACGTTTAAAGATGTGCGAGCTGTGTTGTAAATGTGTAAATGTGCATTTGGTTTGTTTAATCAGAAGAATCTGAATTTGGCTTATTGCCAAGGTTTTGTCACAACACATTTGCTTTGGTGTATTTTTGGAGCAGTAACGTCATGGCAACTGCTCCCTGACAATAATTAGTCTGGCACATAACAAACAACACGCACCGTGTTAATCAGGCAGCATCAGAGAGGAGGGGGGGTCGAAGCCAGGCGGTTTACAGTCTTTATGCTAAGCTAAGATAATTGAATGATTTATTTGAATGTCTTATTTGGACCCTAGAATAGAAGTTACTACAATGTGAGCTGATGATAACAAGAGAGTACAGTGTGTGTGTGTGTGTAGTGTGTGCACGTGATGTTTCCAGTCCTCTGTATCCGCCTCAACGTTTGACTTAATGACATGTTGTAACGTAGTCTGCTCCTCACGATGCAGCAACACTTTGGGATTTGTTTGTTGTTACTGGAACCATTGAAATGTCCTCGTCCTCTGATCCGTGTCTCAGGGCAGCCTCGTGGACTACCTGCGCTCCCGAGGACGCACCGTGCTCGGTGGAGACTGCTTACTCAAGTTCTCCCTGTGAGTCCTCTTCATCGCTCTTCAACTGCTTATTATTGAAAAGACGAATGTTTCATCAGAGCTGCTCTTTAGCTGTCACGCTCTTAACTGGGGACATAAAAGAACCCTTTGTTTACACAAGCAACCATCATGTGGGGGGTTTGCCTTGTTAATGGCTGCTTTGTCTGCAGGTCAAGTGCCTTTAAAGTCATCGTTTATTTCTAATTGAACAGTCGTCAGCTGTAACCCAGCACAACTCAACACGGGAGCAGCCACTACAGCAGTGTAAAAAGCAATCCACATGTTAGATGTGCAAGGGATTAGATTTGAACTGCATGAAGCTAAATGAAGGATGAACAAGTTTAGATTTAGTTTGTGATCCTCAACCTTCACCATCTTGTTTGCTGCAGTAGTCTGGCAAATCTTAAAGGGATAGTTTGGATGTTTTGAAGCGGGGTTGTATGAGGTACGCATCCATGTTCAGTGTGTTACCAACAGTACATGGCGGTCAGGACACCACCTGTGTGGAGTCCATCCTCTTTACCGTGCTTTCTGTCAGCTATACAATCTGTGTTCCTGACGGGAAGCTGAAGGCGTTATTCAAAGCCACCAAACTCCATTTAAAAAAACAGTAATTTTACCTCGCTGAAAGCGGCAGCGGCTGGTCCACCGCTGCCTCGGTCGGTTAGTTAGTTTGTGTTATTGTGTGACTTTGGTTAGTTCAAAGTTACACAATAACACAAAGTCACTAACTGGTGGAGGCAGCGGTGGACCAGCAACTCTCGTGATATACGAGGTACAGTTTCTTTCAATGGAGTCTAAATGCAGCGTTGATTTAAACTGATAGAGATTTTCTTTCAGTGTTTTTAACGCCTGTACTCCTGCCTGCTTCTCCTAACTGGGCGTGTGGACCACCATTACTGTTACTGTAGGTAATAAGCACCTCATACAACCGCACTTTAAA
The DNA here is from genome assembly GCF_900634415.1 of Cottoperca gobio. Taxonomy (NCBI): domain Eukaryota; kingdom Metazoa; phylum Chordata; class Actinopteri; order Perciformes; family Bovichtidae; genus Cottoperca; species Cottoperca gobio. Next base: position 525,542 of record NW_021166866.1, on the reverse strand, counting down.
ACATCCTAAATACTCCTTTAACCGCAGCCACAGATATGTCCACATAGATTAAGGAGCAGATGCAAACCTGTGGTTGTTCTTATGTTAGTCATCGCGTCTCCTGTCTCACCCAGCGATGTGTGTGAAGCCATGGAGTACCTGGAGGCCAACAACTTCGTCCACAGAGACCTGGCGGCTCGTAACGTGCTGGTGTCTGACGACAACATCGCCAAGGTCAGCGACTTCGGCCTCACCAAGGAGGCCTCCTCCATACAGGACACCGGCAAGCTGCCCGTCAAGTGGACCTCCCCCGAAGCACTAAGAGAGAAGGTGAGAGACGAGGACGGGGAGCTCCTAGAGTTCTAGCATTAGTAAGATTTAAAGTGGCAGGACAAACGTTAGAGAATATGTGACGACAGTTTCACTCCCGCTGCTCCTTCGTTCTGCTGATCTCTCAAACCTGCACACGCTCTGCGGAGCTTCACACTGAACCGTCGCTTACTTTTGTGTTTAGTGTCAAAATATTCATGTTTCCTCAAATAGCACGAAAACAAACAACCCAAGTCCGGGGGGGGAAAGTAACTAAGTACAGTTACTCAAGCACTTAAGTGATATCGTTCCACATCATACTTCTACTCCATTCAGAAGAGAATAATGTAATGTTACGCCACTTCATTTATTCAACACTTATAGTTACTACTTGCACTGCAACACTTCATATTTAGATTTAAGACGTTTTCTATGCACAGAATACTTCTTTTACATTTTGTGTACAAATATGTTGATGGAGTAATTCTCCGTGCTCGTCCTGTAACCGTGAGCGGGTCACAGGAAGTAACTCGCAGGGATTTAAACTTTGTATCTTTAGTGCATAAAAAACGTCTAAAAAAAGTGTTGCCTTTATATTTTTGTATAATATAGTGCAAGACTAAACTATATACTTGATGATAAAAACTACGGTTTTATATTCTACTTTTGATACTTTAAGTACATTTTGTATTCAGGACTTTTAATGGAGTATCTTTGAGGGTCTTGTTCCCCCTCTGATAGAGACTCTTCTTCTTCCTGTCAACAGAGGTTTTCCACCAAGTCGGACGTCTGGAGTTATGGAATCCTTCTTTGGGAGATCTACTCCTTTGGCCGCGTGCCTTACCCTCGAATTGTAAGTACCTGAACAGCAGATCTGTGGAGCCCCCCAGGTCTGAGCTGCACCAGCAGATGGCAGGCTTCGTTGCTGCGACCACTGTTTACTTTTGCTTGTTTGTTTTTGCACTGGATCTGAAATGTGTCGTCGCTTCAGTGCCGACAGAATGATGAGTGTGTGTCATGAGACTGCAGGTGATGAAGATGAAGATGTGACGCAACATGTTCTGTATTATGGTCTCTGTTTTCCAGCCGTTGAAGGAGGTGGTGCCCCGGGTGGAGAAGGGATACAAGATGGACGCCCCAGACGGCTGCTCGCCAGTGGTGTACGACCTGATGAAGCAGTGCTGGACCCTGGACTCTGTTGTGCGGCCCTCCTTCCGCATGCTGAGGGAGAAGCTGCAGCATATCAGAGCCAAGGAGCTCTACCTGTGAAGAGGAGGCGCAGGGGGGCGACGAGGTTTGGGGAGAGGAGGGGGGCGAGACACAGCCCGGCACAGCTGTAAAGGAGGAGGAAGAGAAGAAGAAGAGGGACCACAGCAGCTTCCTCCTGCCTGCCCAGCCTGTTGACCTGCGGGACTGCCATACTGGGCCCCCCCCCCGACCTCAGGCACCCGCCGGCCGCCCTCTGCCCCCGTACAAGGACTGTTTTCCTGTTTGTGTTGTATAGCTTTTGCCAGACAGTTTCCTCTTCTCACGATGAGCCGCTGCTCTCTCCTCCTTCACCTACCGCTGCTCACCGTCTCTTGGTTTCTCCTCTTCCTCGACCTGGAAGATCCTGTTTCTTTCTCACTCCCCCCCCCCCCCCCCCCTCCTCTCCTGAACATGGCATTAACTGGAGAGGCTGGCCTTTTCCTCCACGTTTGTCAGGTGCTCCTTCTTCTTCCTCCTCCATCTCCATCATTCCTGGATCTCCGTATCACCGTGTGGCTCTGCATGAATTCTCTCTTCCCCCCCCCCCCGTGCTGTGAGGTGTGGGGCCTTCGCTCTGCGCTAAAGTGCCTCCAGTCTACAGAGCTCCAGACTTCCCTCCAGCACGTCTTTCAACTGGACAGTTATTACATTTCTTTTTTTAATTGATTTTTTTAATGAATCTTTTTTATTGCTTTTTTTTTTTTCAGGGAGTTTATCAAACCCCCCCCCCCCCCCCCCCCCCCCCCCCGTCAGACTGGGATTTCTTTCCCACGTGTCCATGAAGAGAGAGGAGGCCAGTATCGTGTGTGTGTGTGTGTGGCAGGACAATAACCAGAGATGGGGGGGGGGGGGAGGCAGTTCACAAACATTCATCATACGTGGGCTTGTTTTTATATCAAAATATATTTAAAGGATTAAAAATAAAAAATAAAAATAAAAACAGAACAAGGAAATAACTGACTTGAGGCGGAGAATAAAAACGGACTTTGAGGAGCCGGGGGTGTCGTGGCGTTAGGAATGTTCCGTGTCTCTGAACGCTGGGTCGGGGGGTGCATGCTGTGTTTCAGAGGCCTTGGGTTCAACTGTCAGTGCTTTCAATGTTCATTGTTTTATTATGCTCTCATGATTATGAATAAATCATTCCATCTGAACAGTGTTGAAACACCTGCATCGTTATATTAGCGCGTGTGTGTGTGTGTGTGTGTGTGTGTGTGTGGGGCTGTGGTGTGTGTGTGTGTGTGTGTTAGGCTGTGGAGTGTGTGTTAGGCTGTGGTGTGTGTGTGGCTGTGGTGTGTGTGTGTGTGTGTGTGTGTGGCTGTGGTGTGTGTGGCTGTGGTGTGTGTGTGTGGCTGTGGTGTGTGTGTGTGGCCGTGGTGGCTGTGGTGTGTGTGTGTGGCTGTGGTGTGTGTGTGTGTGTGTGGCTGTGGTGTGTGTGTGGCTGTGGTGTGTGTGTGTGTGTGTGTGTGGCTGTGGTGTGTGTGTGTGTGTGGCTGTGGTGTGTGTGTGTGTGTGTGTGTGAGGGTGCGATCTGAATGCTCACTGTCACAGGGTTTAACAGTAACGAGCTCTCCTGCAGCCGGAGTGAGATGTTCAGCTCAGTCCGTAGTCGGTCAGAACAGTGTCGGTGTTATGATGCTCTGCAGCTCTGGTCCCTGAGAGTCTCTGCAGCTCTGGTCCCTGAGAGTCTCTGGTCCCTGAGAGTCTCTGCAGCTCTGGTCCCTGAGAGTCTCTGGTCCCTGAGAGTCTCTGGTCCCTGAGAGTCTCTGCAGCTCTGGTCCCTGAGAGTCTCTCTGCAGCTCTGGTCCCTGAGAGTCTCTGGTCCCTGAGAGTCTCTGCAGCTCTGGTCCCTGAGAGTCTCTGCAGCTCTGGTCCCTGAGAGTCTCTCTGCAGCTCTGGTCCCTGAGAGTCTCTGCAGCTCTGGTCCCTGAGAGTCTCTGCAGCTCTGGTCCCTGAGAGTCTCTGCAGCTCTGGTCCCTGAGAGTCTCTCTGCAGCTCTGGTCCCTGAGAGTCTCTGCAGCTCTGGTCCCTGAGAGTCTCTCTGCAGCTCTGGTCCCTGAGAGTCTCTGCAGCTCTGGTCCCTGAGAGTCTCTGCAGCTCTGGTCCCTGAGAGTCTCTGCAGCTCTGGTCCCTGAGAGTCTCTGCAGCTCTGGTCCCTGAGAGTCTCTGCAGCTCTGGTCCCTGAGAGTCTCTGCTTCTACAACATGTCTTCTTTCAGATTAGTGCAAATAAAACATCCAGAATACACATTTAGGACTTTATGTTACTAAATGTGATTGTTTGCATCTGCAGATTTCTCCTAAATTCACTAAAGGCTATGATTCCATAAAGCCTCCTCTGCATATTTAAACATAACAATTCAGATAACTTGTAACACAACAAAGTATTGTCTTAATGTAAGTAATCACCTGGGGGGGGTTCATGGTGATATCTATACGTTCAAATGTTTACCTGTAGTGTCAAAATGTATGGTTTTACAATGCATAACTTTAAATGTTGTTTTCTCAAAATGAGTTGATTTTTGAATTGTCGTCTCAGCAGCTCTTACACCAAACTGTCCCCCCCCCCCGAACCTCTGAACCTCTGAACCTCTGAACCTCTGACTCATGTGAACAACAGGAGACACTTTTTAATAAGACATCCCTCATTTGCATATTTCAACATAACGTTTCAGAAACATAATGGTGTTAATGTAAGTAATTAAGTGGTGATGTCGACGCGTTAACTCCTCGCCTGCAGCGTCTCCTGTTCACTCATTTGTCTCTGGGAAGATGGCGCAGTAATGTGGTTCATATTCTTCCACAAACAAACCTGGAGTTATAGTTTCACATTCTTCAAGTCGTCCTAAAACATGATTCACATCCTCGTCTGTAATATCTTTGGTCACTAACAGTTCCTGCTGTTCATGCGTTGTGTAGAGGTTCCTCACGAACACAAAGGAAGATCTTCGTTTTAAACAAACGGAATTCTGCACAAAAAATGTACATAAAATAATAATAATTGTACTTTTAATGTAAATAAGGAGGATCCCGACAGACGTTAATAAATGAAGGTAAAGTATTTATAAAATAAATAAAAATGAGTCATGTGGCCTTTAAATAATAGAGATGTTTGTTTATGAACTGGCGTCAGCAGAAGTATCTCCGGCTTGCAGGATGAAAAACATCACGATGTTTCCTCAACAGGTTTTGTCTGGATGTAGAAGGCTGTGAAGAGGATCATGAGACGCAGGAGCGTGAAGTGATGCTCTGAAGAAATGTCTCGCGTCTCTAAGTCTCTCCACAGATGTACAGCTATAAATAAATCCTCCTGCCGTCATCTTTTTATAGCAGAAGTGACATGAGCAGGTGGGGGAGTGTCAGCAGAAGTTGTGGTTGTGAAGGAGTTCAGAAGCTGCAGAGGGTCCACTGTTTGACCTTCAGCAGACCTGCATGTTCTGCTGCTGCAGCAAACGAGTGGTTTCATGTGATTCCCATGAATGTTAATGACGGCGACAGGGCGGTAACAATGGGGCTGGTTACATAAGCAAGGCAGTTTGTGCTCATGGCCAAGACTGCGCTGCTGTCAGGAACTATCACGGCAGCTACAGTTTACCATCCTGCCACGGCCGCACGAGACGGGCCTGCGAGAGAGGTCCCCTTTCTCCCTCCCTCCTCCCCCTCTGCACTCAGTTTGCATCCTCGCCTCACTGGCTGAAAGTACAGCTCATTAGTCGATTTTTGGGAACATTTCTGTCGCCTGACTGCCAAAAGTCATCAAAATACTGAGTTCCTGAGGGAGCTGAAAAGGAACAACACAGAACTTTAATCTGGGATTAAATTGCATTACTCAAGACATCAGATATAAAATGCTGCAGGAATGAGTCAATGAGACGATGTTTGAACAAAACGTCTCGGTGTTTATTTACATGGAGCTCCAAAATCAAATGTGAAAAATCCCATTTTAGTTTAGAACCAGTTCGATTCTCACTCCTCGGACTGGCCTACAAAACATGTCATCCCTGCAGCATCTACTGGAGGGGTCAAAGGTCAGAGGCAGCCGCATCATTCAAGGACGCTTTATCCCAGACGTCACCGTGGAGACGCATTCTTGTGTTTCTCTCTCGCCTTCACACCATCTGCCTCCGTATCCTTCGCTGTGCACATTCCCAGTACAGTAAACCCGTGTAATATATGAATTATAATGATGTGTTTTAAAATGTAAAGCCCATCTAGAGGTATCGCTCTGACGAGAGCCGCCGGTGACAGGACTGAGTTAATACAAAGCCGTCATGTCGGGATGCCTTGGTCTCCTTCACACTTAAGTAATCCTGACAGCCGCACAGCGTCGCACTCTTAGTCGGCGCAAGCAGAACGATTGATATGTTAATCAGCTTTCAATAACTTCTGGATCTGCACGACTGTCGACAGCCTGGCACTCGAGAGGCTGCACATTGTGTGCAGCTCGTCCGGAGCCTGACTCATTTCCATGTGTGACAGAATGAGGGTGAGGTAGTGAGGTGTCAGGTGTCAGGTGATGCTTGGGTCTCTGACTTCCAGACAGCCTTGGCTTCATGTGCTGTTGCTGGGTTACATGACTCCCCGTCTCTGCGCAGCGTTAAGTTGTTCACCGTCACTGTTTTCACAGAGACTCTTTTTTTTGTTTTTGCAGCACAACCCTGATTTATATTTCCAGAGATTACAAACTTCCATCTGGAACGTGACCAGTAACACCAGTCAGACACGCTGCAGGGTGCACGCTGCAGGGTGCACACAACATGATGACGGGCACCTCAGTACGAGGGAGGACATTCAGACACTTCCAAGGTTTCTATGTGAATCCATAAACCACTGCATGTTTTCACACATTGTGGGGACGTCCCTGAATAATAACATTGTTTTCTTCTCGAGGGCATCACAACAGTAGCCTACTTATCAATGAAGTTATTATTCCATGGAGCTTTTACACCTTTTTAGCCGTCGTCGCTTCAGCATCGTTTCCCTTTCTTGCCTTTAAAGCAACATTATGCATGAGTTAGTATTTTAAAGCTCTCTAATAAACATGTTACATCTCGTTTGTTAGATCCAAAGGTTTCAAGACATCACATGTCCACCTTTGTTTAGAGCCAGGCTAGCTGTTTCCCCCCGTTTCCAGTCTTTATGCTAAGCTAAGCTAACCGGCTACTGGCGGTAGCGCCATATTTACCCTACAAACAATAGAAATAATAATCAATGTCTTCTGATATAACGCTCAGCAAAAACTACTCCTTTAAAGACTGCTGAGGAGAACTTCTGGATTCTCTCGAGTTACTGACACTCTGAGTGTGGGACATCTTCCCTTTCCAGCGTGTTTCAGTGACGAGGAGCGAGCGTGGAGCTGACAGCAGATGAAGAAATGATATTGACATTATCAGGCCAATGTGTGGCTGGCTGTGTCAAATGTGTCCATGTCCTCAGTGACAGATCTGTTCACAGGGACACATCACAACACGCCTTTTTCTGTCTGTGCTCGCCACTAAAAATATCTAGTTTACTGTCGCCATTAGCTTCTGTTAGGGGACGTCTGCGCAGACATGGATGCCACTAAGTGGATTCAGATCTTTGTGCCGTGTCACAGCAGCGTGGTGGTGTTGGAGGTTTAGCCGCCTGAATCACTGCGCTGTCGGCCAGATGCAGCACACAGTGTAGAGCAGTGCACGCTCTGTTTACTCTGATACAGCAGCAGTTGTGTCGGCCACAGTATGATGTCATAACAATTCATAGTGTAGTAATCATAACAAAAAGGTCATGAAAACATCATAACTTAGTGTACAGTATGTGATCTAAGTCGTAGTCTGGTATTTAATAAAAACATAATGTAAGAGGCTGTGTCATCAGTCATCGTGTAGTATGTCATAAAGTCATAAAAACATCGTAGTATAGTATGTCCTACAAGAACGTCGAATGTCATAAAAACATAAAAACGTCATATTTTATAACTGCTGGAGACCGAAAACACACGAGAGCAGGTGAGGAGGAAGAGAGCGCAGCAGTAACGTATCATGAATAATGTCCTAAAGAAAATCAGGGTTTGGTATGTCATAAAAACTAAATAGTATGTTATAAAGTATAGTATGTTATAAGAAATTGCCAAACAAAGTTACTGTATGTCATCTAAGTCATAGTATGGTATTCAATAAAAGAGTAATAAAAACATCATAATATAACAGGCTGTGTCAAAGTCATCGTGTAGTATTTCATAAACAATTTAATTTAAAAAAAGTTTGTTTATTATGTTATAAAAACATTAAAAAGTCAGTTTATTATGTTATAATAACATTAAAAAGTCAGTTTATTATGTTATAAAAACATTAAAAAGTCAGTTTATTATGTTATAAAAACATTAAAAAGTCAGTTTATTATGTTATAATAACATTAAAAAGTCAGTTTATTATGTTATAATAACATTAAAAAGTCAGTTTATTATGTTATAAAAACATTAAAAAGTCAGTTTATTATGTTATAATAACATTAAAAAGTCAGTTTATTATGTTATAAAAACATTAAAGTCAGTTTATTATGTCATAAAAACATTAAAAAGTCGGTTTATTATGTTATAAAAACATTAAAAAGTCAGTTTATTATGTTATAAAAACATTAAAAAGTCAGTTTATTATGTTATAAAAACATTAAAAAGTCAGTTTATTATGTTATAAAAACATTAAAAAGTCAGTTTATTATATCATAAACATTAAAGTCAGTTTATTATGTTATAAAAACATTAAAAAGTCAGTTTATTATATCATAAACATTAAAGTCAGTTTATTATGTTATAAAAACATTAAAGTCAGTTTATTATGTTATAAAAACATTAAAAAGTCAGTTTATTATGTTATAAAAACATTAAAAAGTCAGTTTATTATGTTATAAAAACATTAAAAAGTCAGTTTATTATGTTATAAAAACATTAAAAAGTCAGTTTATTATGTTATAAAAACATTAAAAAGTCAGTTTATTATGTTATAAAAACATTAAAAAGTCAGTTTATTATATCATAAACATTAAAGTCAGTTTATTATGTTATAAAAACATTAAAAAGTCAGTTTATTATGTTATAAAAACATTAAAAAGTCAGTTTATTATGATATAAAAACATTAAAAAGTCAGTTTATTATGTTATAAAAACATTAAAAAGTCAGTTTATGTTATAAAAACATTAAAAAGTCAGTTTATTATGTTATAAAAACATTAAAAAGTCAGTTTATTATGTTATAAAAACATTAAAGTCAGTTTATTATGTTATAAAAACATTAAAAAGTCAGTTTATGTTATAAAAACATTAAAAAGTCAGTTTATGTTATAAAAACATTAAAAAGTCAGTTTATGTTATAAAAACATTAAAAAGTCAGTTTATTATGTTATAAAAACATTAAAAAGTCAGTTTATTATGTTATAAAAACATTAAAGTCAGTTTATTATGTCATAAAAACATTAAAAAGTCAGTTTATTATGTCATAAAAACATTAAAAAGTCAGTTTATTATGTTATAAAAACATTAAAAAGTCAGTTTATTATGTTATAAAAACATTAAAAGTCAGTTTATGTTATAAAAACATTAAAAAGTCAGTTTATTATGTTATAAAAACATTAAAAAGTCAGTTTGTTATAAAAACATTAAAAAGTCAGTTTATTATGATATAAAAACATTAAAAAGTCAGTTTATTATGATATAAAAACATTAAAAAGTCAGTTTATTATGATATAAAAACATTAAAAAGTCAGTTTATTATGTTATAAAAACATTAAAAAGTCAGTTTATTATGATATAAAAACATTAAAAAGTCAGTTTATTATGATATAAAAACATTAAAAAGTCAGTTTATTATGTTATAAAAACATTAAAAAGTCAGTTTATTATATTATAAAAACATTAAAAAGTCAGTTTATTATGTCATAAAAACATTAAAAAGTCAGTTTATTATGATATAAAAACATTAAAAAGTCAGTTTATTATATCATAAACATTAAAGTCAGTTTATTATGTTATAAAAACATCAAAAAGTCAGTTTATTATGTTATAAAAACATTAAAAAGTCAGTTTATTATGTTATAAAAACATCAAAAAGTCAGTTTATTATGTTATAAAAACATTAAAAAGTCAGTTTATTATGTTATAAAAACATTAAAAAGTCAGTTTGTTATAAAAACATTAAAAAGTCAGTTTATTATGTTATAAAAACATTAAAAAGTCAGTTTATTATGTTATAAAAACATTAAAAAGTCAGTTTATTATGTTATAAAAACATTAAAAAGTCAGTTTATTATATCATAAACATTAAAGTCAGTTTATTATGTTATAAAAACATTAAAAAGTCAGTTTATTATGTTATAAAAACATTAAAAAGTCAGTTTATTATGATATAAAAACATTAAAAAGTCAGTTTATTATGTTATAAAAACATTAAAAAGTCAGTTTATTATGATATAAAAACATTAAAAAGTCAGTTTATTATGATATAAAAACATTAAAAAGTCAGTTTATTATGTTATAAAAACATTAAAAAGTCAGTTTATTATATTATAAAAACATTAAAAAGTCAGTTTATTATGTCATAAAAACATTAAAAAGTCAGTTTATTATGATATAAAAACATTAAAAAGTCAGTTTATTATATCATAAACATTAAAGTCAGTTTATTATGTTATAAAAACATTAAAAAGTCAGTTTATTATGTTATAAAAACATTAAAAAGTCAGTTTGTTATAAAAACATTAAAAAGTCAGTTTATTATGTTATAAAAACATTAAAAAGTCAGTTTATTATGTTATAAAAACATTAAAAAGTCAGTTTATTATGTTATAAAAACATTAAAAAGTCAGTTTATTATATCATAAACATTAAAGTCAGTTTATTATGTTATAAAAACATTAAAAAGTCAGTTTATTATGTTATAAAAACATTAAAAAGTCAGTTTATTATGATATAAAAACATTAAAAAGTCAGTTTATTATGTTATAAAAACATTAAAAAGTCAGTTTATGTTATAAAAACATTAAAAAGTCAGTTTATTATGTTATAAAAACATTAAAAAGTCAGTTTATTATGTTATAAAAACATTAAAGTCAGTTTATTATGTTATAAAAACATTAAAAGTCAGTTTATGTTATAAAAACATTAAAAAGTCAGTTTATGTTATAAAAACATTAAAAAGTCAGTTTATGTTATAAAAACATTAAAAAGTCAGTTTATTATGTTATAAAAACATTAAAAAGTCAGTTTATTATGTTATAAAAACATTAAAGTCAGTTTATTATGTCATAAAAACATTAAAAAGTCAGTTTATTATGTCATAAAAACATTAAAAAGTCAGTTTATTATGTTATAAAAACATTAAAAAGTCAGTTTATTATGTTATAAAAACATTAAAAGTCAGTTTATGTTATAAAAACATTAAAAAGTCAGTTTATTATGTTATAAAAACATTAAAAGTCAGTTTATGTTATAAAAACATTAGTCAGTTTATGTTATAAAAACATTAAAGTCAGTTTATTATGTTATAAAAACATTAAAAAGTCAGTTTATTATGATATAAAAACATTAAAAGTCAGTTTATTATGATATAAAAACATTAAAAAGTCAGTTTATTATGATATAAAAACATTAAAAAGTCAGTTTATTATGTTATAAAAACATTAAAAAGTCAGTTTATTATGATATAAAAACATTAAAAAGTCAGTTTATTATGATATAAAAACATTAAAAAGTCAGTTTATTATGTTATAAAAACATTAAAAAGTCAGTTTATATTATAAAAACATTAAAAAGTCAGTTTATTATGTCATAAAAACATTAAAAAGTCAGTTTATTATGTTATAAAAACATTAAAAAGTCAGTTTATTATGATATAAAAACATTAAAAAGTCAGTTTATTATGATATAAAAACATTAAAAAGTCAGTTTATTATGATATAAAAACATTAGTCAGTTTATTATGTTATAAAAACATTAAAAAGTCAGTTTATTATGTTATAAAAACATTAGTCAGTTTATTATGTTATAAAAACATTAAGTCAGTTTATTATGTTATAAAAACATTAAAGTCAGTTTATTATATTATAAAAACATTAAAAAGTCAGTTTATTATGTTATAAAAACATTAAAAAGTCAGTTTATTATGTCATAAAAACATTAAAGTCAGTTTATTATGTCATAAAAACATTAAAAAGTCAGTTTATTATGTTATAAAAACATTAAAAAGTCAGTTTATTATGTTATAAAAACATTAAAAAGTCAGTTTATTATGATATAAAAACATTAAAAAGTCAGTTTATTATGTCATAAAAACATTAAAAAGTCAGTTTATTATGTTATAAAAACATTAAGTCAGTTTATTATGTTATAAAAACATTAAAGTCAGTTTATTATGTTATAAAAACATTAAAAAGTCAGTTTATTATGATATAAAAACATTAAAAAGTCAGTTTATTATGTTATAAAAACATTAAGTCACAGTTTATGACATTTGCTGCAGATAGACAACACGCGGGGACCGGGTCCAAGAGCGCAGCAGTGACGTGATGACGGATTAATGTGAGCGTGTGCGTCGCCGCTGTCGGCGCTCAGACTCACTGTGAGAGTCGTGATGGCTCACAGACGGAGGCCGACTGGAGAAGGAGGATAACAGCCACAACAGAGGCGAGCCTCGTCCGTGCACAGAGCTGCTGCCTGTGACGTAACGTTCTGATCCTCCTCTTTAAATAACCCAATAGTTGCCCTGCAGTGTTGGCTGACATGTTCATTTGACTTTGTGAAATACCAAGGTTCCCCGAGTCGCACAGAACATGTTTTCTGCACCGCTTGTCAGCATGAATTTGCATTTTGCTCCTGACATTTCACCTCCCCCTGCCCCGGGCCCCCGGCCTGCTGGTTGCCAACGGGGGGGAAACGTGCCAACACACATCCCAATAAGGAGAGGCTGAAGAGCCCCGCGGCCCCTGGGAGCCACCATTATGATACCACTCCACTCCACGTCGTAACTTCCCAACCTACATTATCATCCTCTCTGTCTTGATGCAGACAAAGGAGAGCGAGTGGAGCAAACATCAAACGCTGCATTATTAAAGTCGCCTCATTTAAATAATGCTCCAATCAATCCTGTTACAGGATCAGATTATTACACGTCATTTTGAAGGGGTTGCTCTTGTGAATCACACGTTTCATCACGATACGATATTAAATCTATTCTTTGGACAATAATACAATATTTGCTGATTTGCAAATTCTGCCTCGATACGATTTCGGCTAAATTGGTTAAACTAAAATATGATTTTGACAAGTTTCTGGGTTCTTCCAGACAGTTAAATAAAAACCAAACTCAACGTTTTATTAAAAATTAAACCTGCAGTTAAAATCTCTTCATGTGTTTTATCAGTTCATAATTTCAAAATAAAGGCGTGCTCAAAGATGATATTGGATCGTTACACACTTAGTTGCTAATAGTGACAAATCAAGTCAATTATCCCTCAAGTTTGCAGTTCCTCTCAACACTATGCAGCTTTTTAACATTTATTATTCATAATTTGGGTTTTGCAGGCTGAACTTTAATGTTTAGCTTCAGTCTGACCTCATTGACCTGGCTTCTTCTCGCTCAGCTGTAGCTGTGCCAGAGCATGAGAGATGCGCCTGAGGCTCAGTGTTGCAGATTCACCGTGGGGAATAAATTGCGGCTCAGATAAAGACGCAGACCTCCCGTCCATCGTCAGGTACAAGCGTCTGAGCCAGCAGGGGGCGACTCCACCAGTTTCATAAAGAAGTCCGATTGTATAGAAGTCTATGAGAAAATTATCCGACTTCTTAATTGATTTATTTCCTCAGTAAACATTTTTCTGATTAGTTTATGTCTCAATCTCTAGTTTCAAGTCTTCTTCATTACAGCATGATGTTCATTTAGTAAATTATGTCCCACTTAGACTAAAATAGACGATAAAGCAGCGTATGCTTTAGGGCGGGGCTACCTGTGATTGACAGGTCCCTACCACGCCATTGTCCAGTTTGGGTGCTCAAGTCCACAAACTAACGAGTGACGTCAGTGAGCTACGTCCTCTTCTGATACAGTCTATTGTCCGGTAATAGCATCATAAATAGAATATGGTCCAGCCACAAGAAGAGATGAAGTCCACTGACGTCACTTTACAGGATTTCTGGGTTTTGAAGTTCAAATCGTTTTCAGCCATTTGGAGACGCGAGTGTGCAAAGTGTGTTGGTTCAGCTTGAACCTTCTCTCCTGGCAGAGGACCTGAGGTTTGATGAGTCTGGATGAGTCACAGTGAACACTGAAGGCTCGTCATGCTCGCTGTTGTCCAGAAGTACGTGTTTGTTATCACTCTCCATAGACGAGCGGCAGGCCGGGTGGCAGGCTGCCTGAGCAGACGACATCCTTCTGTACATTTACAGCAGGAGCGTTAAACTTTACACTTCGCTATACTGGAAACAAGCAAGAGCTTACAGGACGTACCAGATACTTACATGCAGGTTTTGTTAGCAGTAAGAATGAATACAGAATATCTGTCGCCACAAAGAGTCCCACTGCCCCTCCTGACGTGCGCGGTGTGACAGTTGCAGAGATGTAATGATAAACTGAGGAGAAGCCGTCTGAACATTTCTCATCGCAGAAATGGAAATGAAATGTTCAGTCTCTGGGTTACCATCCTTAAAAAATGTCTTTGTTTTGGCGACTTCCCGAGCGGCCACAGAGGACAGACCGTAAACTGTTGTGACACATGAGGATCTGCAGCCAACTGTGAGTAACGTGAAGGTTCACAAAATGCCTTGGAGACGGCAAATAAAACCGTGCAGTCAAAGGCTTGTCACAACTGTACGTTCACAGCTACATTCTTGGATTCTTTATTTGGTGTGGGGGGGGGGGGGTGTTAGTAATTTAAGTCTAGGGGTCAGAGAGCACATGCACACACATATTAACCGGGTTTGATTTCAATATGTTTGTAAAGACACATTTGTGCAAAAGAACATTTTAAAGAAGAGGCACCCAGAACCCCCTCCCTGTGTGCCCCCGTGCACCCATCGGGAGGGGGGGGGGGAACCACACACACAGTCTGAGCTTCACTCCTGCAGCCTGGCACGGAGGGCAGGGGGAGGAGAGACACACATGAGGGCTGAAAGCCTGCGCAGGATAATGAACGCAGCCAGAAGTCAGCAGCTGCAGCTCTGAAGAGGAAAAGAAAACCGCTCATCAAGCACAACAAGAACAGGGATGTTACAAGGAGAACATCATTCCACATATACAGGCAGTGTGTGTGTGTGTGTGTGTGTGTGTGTGTGTGTGTGTGTGTGTGTGTGTGATGTAACAGCCTCTCCGAACACATTCACATTAATTAAGTTGATGCATCGTGTCAACTCACACGTGAACAGACATGTAGGATCACATAGCCGCAGCAAAGCAAGCTGTTAGCAAGCCAAACGGGGGGGGGGGGAAACACCGTCGCCTTTTCTGTTAAAAGCGTTAATATTGACGCTGCTGCCACGTTCTGTAGGTGTAACATGAACTCCACTCGGGTGATTGAACCTCTTGTTTCACTAAGCGGAGGTGGAAACAGCTATTGGTGCCTTTGTGTGTGAAGTAGACGTTGCATAACTGCATGTTTATGGATATCCTCGTTACTCTGAAATATAATGATTTGTGACAAACACCTGTAATTATTTCTGAGAATCTTCTATTCACAGCCAACATGACAGGAAGTAGCGTGTTCCCAACATGACTTCCTGCTTTCTTAGCTGTTAGTTTCTCAAATTGCAACACATTTAAGGAGTTTCCTGTAACAACTCAGTCTTTGGGAGGAGAACTTATGAAGACTCTTCTCTGAACTGCCTTCTGCCTCCCACAACAAGTGTGGACCAACATGTTGCTACTGCAGACAAGCGACGTCTCAGACGTCTCGTGAACTCACGACACCGACAAAGATTTAAACACGTTGCAAATGTTAACATCCAATTAAACGTCCATTAGTCGTTGTTTTCACGACCTCAGAGGTGGAAACTGAACCCGAGAACGTGCAAATCTTACTTTACACTGTGAGCTACGTTAGCTTCAGGCGCGAATCATACGGGGTTAGGAAAAAGATCGACTTTTGGTTTCACGCGGGACACGAACGCTGGTGTCGTGGGTGAAAGTCGTGAGTTTGTTTGACCCGTCCATCCTCAGCGGCCTTTTTTAGTCTTCATTCTACGTCACTGGACTTCCTCTCCGCTCCTGTCATAATTACTACGACCGCGAGAGCTCACCGCCGTCTTGTATTCGTATCAGTCAGCAATGCATGATAACAAAGTTCTGAATCTACTCGTAGGTGGAGCAGGCTCCTTCTACCCACAACTAGGACGCTGATAACGATTTAATGGGATGATACCATTGGAAGTGATTTAAATGGACAGCTATCTCTAAGTGACAACACAACGTTCTCTCGTCTCACTGAAACTACTGAAGTCATGATGGGATTTATACCTGCTGCGATAATCTGGCTGTTAAACCCTAAAGATCAGAGCAAGATTGTTCTCCTGCTTCGGGCACATTTATGGATTCAGCTCAGCCAAATTCGAACATGGACATCTGGCGGAGAGCCGGAGGTGGGCCGACCACAGAGAACCCCCAGAGCTGGAGAACAGGTTCCAGCCATTACAAACATCTGTAACTCTGGTTGTGCTCGACAATAATCTAATTATTCTACATGATGTTTGAAGAGAGCAATCAGAAGTGACAACAGTTATAAAACGTGTCGTCTGTGTTGATGGCTGCTGGAACAAACCTGCTTTCATACAGCTTTGTTCTCCACTGCGGGACATTAATCAACATTTCTGTAAAGTACCAGCCGACTGATTTTCAACTGAACAAACCGGATGTTTATTTTTCTGTTAGGTGACCACTGCTACCAGTCAACACAGGGATCAACAACTTCCACCACATCGCTGACTTCAGTCTTTTGTTCGCACATCTCGTCATGTTTCCAGGGCAGACGCACATCTGGAGCACTGATGGACCATTTGTTGGTTGTGTCTGTGACACCCATCATCCGGGCCGAAGATGATGCAGGCTGACACGCAGCAGCCTCTGCAACACAAAGACAAGATATCACAGCCTCAATGTCTCGTAGTTCCTCCTCCCTTCACTCTCCCTTCTCACCCAGACTCACCCCTTTATGGGATTCACTCGTAAAATGCAAGTCTGCGCATGAGAGAGAACGTTTAGAGATCAGAGATGAAGGAATGTGATGTTCACGGATACTAAGAGCACCAAGCTATTCCTGCTTTGTTAGCAGAAGCAGAACGTCGACTCATTCTGCACATTTCTCACATTTGGTCTTTGGCAGCAGGAGCATCTTTTTTAATGAATGAATGTTGAGCACGATCTTGACGTCGTGTGTTGAACTGAGAGCTGGCAGAGCGCCGTGCAGCTGTGTTGAGTTTTATGAACGAGTGCATGAGGAAGGAGGAGGAGTTGCCATTTTGTTTAATAATTCTATCCAGTGCGAGCAGATGTCTTCTGGGAAATGTGCTTCCTTTGAATACGTGGCTCTTCAGTTGAGCTGCATTTTTAAATATCTACACGCTGTCTAAATATAGTGCAGACTTTTCTTTCTAAGATTATGAATGTTATTGATTGCATTGCCCACTGAGGTGAAGGTGGTCACGGAGCGACGCCACGCTGGGAACACACAAAGACAAAGTCTAAAGCAGTAAATGTTTGTTGGTTTTGATTGGAAAAAGTAATTAAATGAAAAACATATTAAAAATAATTGCAGATGAATCTTCGGTAACACTTTCTATAATGTCTACAATTCAACATAATCTGTTTATAATGCTGTATAATTATAGTTATAAGCACTCATCAATCTTCATAATGCTTTATAACAATAATCATAACACATGTCACGTGTCATAATACATAATAATACTTTGTTTCTTTGGATCACAGTGTATTTTAATTCCCATTACATTTTGTTATAATGCATTAAAATGTGATTATACGTCATTAAGTGCTTTAAATATAGTAAATATTACATTTAATATTTTTTCACTTTCCTTGCAGCAAACAATAACCACTAATATTATATTATATATATTATATATTATATTATAACAGTGATTTTACTGCATTATTAAATGATTATAATGATAATAATACAGTATGATCATGGACAAATACTTTACCTTCTAAGTCATTATACAATACTTCATAATGTGTTATTCTTATAAAGCCTCATGAGAGCTATAATTATACAGTGTTATAAACAGATTAAAATGCATGTTTATAATGCATTATAAATATATTCATAATGCATTATAAATATATATATATATATATATTTATAATGCATTCTAAATATATTTAAATATATTCATAATGAAATTATAAATATATATAAATATATTTATAATGCATTATGGACATGGGCGTCATAGAAACTGTCAATCCACTATTCATTGAATCCACTAATTGTTTCAGATCTATAACTGTCAAATCTGAAATTGCGATAAATGATGTGAGATGTCGCCTCTGTCTCTGTGCGATTGGTTGATTGGTTGAGTGGTTTTGATTGGCTGACAGCAGTGACCTCGGTCCGCTGATGCACTTTACGTAAGAACAACATACAACCTTTGTTGCTCCTGCAGCCCGAGGCCAGCTTTACATCATGTTCTTGAAACCGCTCTGCTGCGGATTATTCCTGCCACGCCGACGACGACGAGGGTCAAGAGTCAGGAGTTCATCCTATTACCATATTATTTAATTGAGACATTGAAACCCCAAATGGGATCAAATCTACATCACACAGTCCAATTTCGCCTCCTTCGCCTCTGCCTTTACTGGCATTAGATGTGCATTAGCGGTGTGTTTAGCTCAGTCTGTGCTTCAATATTTCCCCACTCCTCTGAGCCTCGGCTTCAAAGGCTCGCCTCATGCCTCCGTCCAAGCTGGATTACTCATCAGCCCCCACACACAGACGTGGGCAGCGACGTCGTGCATGACTCACGTGGCTCCCGGGAGATGTTCATTTTAACTCTGCTCTGGCTTGAAGACATTAGTTGTGGTCACGGTGAGAAGTTGGGGGAGGATGTAAGATATTTGTGGCACACAAAGGACTCCTGAGTATCATCTGAATACACCTGCAGCAGCACGTACACTGTGTTCTTACTGTGACACACATATTGACATGTATTCGTGCACATCTCCAGTTCAACCAGTTCATGTCTCCTTCGCCAGTTCAAGTGTTTGAATCTTGCAAAGTGAGGAGAGGCAGGGGAAGGACTTCAAATGGTTGTCACTTATGTTCCTTCTCCAGGTTAGATTAAAAACAGTCGCTTCATGTTTTCAGAGACGTTCAAATGACTTCAAGTTGATCTTTAACTGTCTCGCCATCATGCTAACTGCTGTTTTTTGTATTCATTCCAAACAAACAGTAACTTTGTCTGCATTAATGCTCGTCTGAACACACGCCATGTCTTCCTCGCGGTCCCACAGGACATTCCCCTGCACACTAGCTACATATATATCCACTGGCTTCAGGCTTCACTGTTGTGCACCCTGAAGGATGATGACAGGCGGTGGGTTGAAGTTCAGCTTTTAGAGAAAAATGTCAAGAAAAAGAAAGAGATGGTCCATCCTCTGAGATAACATGTGACAAGATCGACTGCTGCCAATCACATTACATACAGCAGCTCTGCTGCACGCAGGCTTCTGTGTCCGTCCTCCCTGCACACACACAAGACACCCAGCATCTACATATTACACACTTTAAACAGGTACGCATACAACAGCACGTTTCATTTAAATGATTGCATTCACGCACTCGGACTCTGAACGCCGAGCCTGGCTTGAGATGGATATTTGAGGAGCGTCGTATTGAACAGAAGTTTCTCTTCTAGGCCAGAAATCAACCATGAAATCAAATGAACAAAGAAACTAGAATCCAATGTGAATGAATTCTGTGAAGAAGTTCAGCAGAAGTGACTGTTGAGGACTGACTCACACATCAATCAGGATCAACGCAGCCCACAAATGTATGAATCCAACCAATATATGATAATAATAATGTAAATGATGACATTAATGTTTTTATGTTCTTCATGTTGTCTCGAGTTGGACTAAATATTTGAAAACAAGATGTTTTTTCTTCCTTTGACTCGTAGAAGAGCAAAGGCCCCCGGCATGTGACTCTGGTGGACGTCTTGAGTAAATGATGTGACTTTGTGTGCATTGATTAAAAGCTTTCTAACCGCTTCCTTTTCTCCTCAGATCGCAGGTGTGTGACTCGCTGACAGTTCATCGCTTGTCTTTCTGATTATTTGTGCAGTTGAAGGTGATTTCTTTGTGCTGCTCTGATGTTTATATAACTGCTGTGTCTCCCGGGATGTGTCAGCCAGGTGTGCGGTGTTGGACTGTGACAGGTCTCATGGTTCGCGGGGACAAGCTGTGACGGACACTCTCCTCCTGGCTTGGAGGGAAATTGTCAACGTGCGGCCGTCTGTGTCACGTGGCAAGGAGGAGACCGTCGCCTTAGCGGAGTCCATGACGCGCAGGAATGGTAACGTCTTCGGGCAGCCTGTCACATAAATCCCACATCCTGTCCAGCCTCCGGAAGTTTGATGCCTCCATTCGGCCCTGACTCCTCCGACATCCACGGCCCAGTTTGTGAGCTCGCCTTACCTTCACCTTCAGCCGTGACGCGCGCAGAGACTCTGATTGAGACAGAATTAATTGAATTTGGTGAGCAAAGGTCTGACACGGGGGGGGGGAAGAGAGGAAAAGGGACGTTAGCGCTCCAGCAGGGATGAAGATGATGAGTTTGCCTTTGGGGTGAGGGCTTGATTCAGTCGAGCATATGAGCTGTTTCCACTGGGTTTCATCAGAGCTCATGTTGGGTTGGGAAACGGGCGCGTGAGGTTGGGCAGAGACATTCACCAAATACACAGGGACTTATGTAACGGCTGCTCCACGGGTTGTTTTTCTGTAGTCAACATTTGAAAAGTGAAAAACATATTGTACGTCCTCCAGTGTGAAACCCATCTCCATCAGAGTTTTGTTTTATTAATCCAGAGAGATCTTTGCTCAGATTTCTCCCCCAACACAGGAACTGATTTTATTGCACTGAAACTTTATTTTGAAAATTCAAAATTAATTAAAAAAACATCTCATAAAAGCCACAAATACAGAACATCTCAGAAGATATGTCTCTCTATATCTTTATATATCTTTATGTTCCTCTATGCTGCGTTCACGGGCCGCGTCAGTGTTTGACACACACACTGTCAGATGGGCTTTAATGCTCGTATGAAGAAATGACCATCTCGTACGGGACATCAGCTGTCACTCGTGCCGATATTTACTTAGAGGATTAATTAAAAGACCATTTATTCTTTCATCCCGGGAGCCAAAAAGCTAATTTGGGGCATTTCTCCGTCGGTCCGTAAACCTGCTCTGTGCCTGTTGTTTATCTGCAGTCGTCCCAGAACCTGAGCAGAAAGAGGAACAGAGGAAGTGACAGGATGAGGACGAGCCCCACCTCCGCCCACCCGACTGCACGTGCACACAGACACACACTGACTCATACTCTCTCCTCACATGGGCCTCTCGTTAAATCACTGTGTGTGTATGTGAGTGTTAATATTTGGTGTTTACAGATATGAGGCCTCTCAGGGTAACGGGGAATCAGAGGCAGTGATGTGTGAGGGCCGAGATCAGACGAGGTCACCAGACAAACCGAGCTTAGAGGAGTGTGTGTGTGTGTGTGTGTGTGTGTGTGTGTGTGTGTGTGTGTGTGTGTGTGTGTGAGAGGATGTATCATAGTTACAGATGTCAGGATGTTGACATTTAAGTGTCAATAGAGACAAGAATTGTCAAACATGTGAAAAACTCGAAGACATAATGAGTCAGCGTTAAAACACACAGTTTGCATTCTGCCGTTAATAAGCTCACAAAGCACCATTTGCATGATTGGAAACAAATGTCGGACACCTATTTATAGCGCATAAGAATGCCCCCGCTCCGATCCGTC
>NW_021166866.1:478991-498991 GCF_900634415.1 Cottoperca gobio | reverse complement strand
TCCATCTTCTCTCCTGCCTTCCATCTTCTCTCTCTGCCTTCCATCTTCTCTCTCCTGCCTTCCATCTTCTCTCTCCTGCCTTCCATCTTCTCTCTCCTGCCTTCCATCTTCTCTCCTGCCTTCTATCTTCTCTCTCCTGCCTTCCATCTTCTCTCCTGCCTTCCATCTTCTCTCTCCTGCCTTCCATCTTCTCTCCTGCCTTCCATCTTCTCTCCTGCCTTCCATCTTCTCTCCTGCCTTCTATCTTCTCTCTCCTGCCTTCCATCTTCTCTCCTGCCTTCTATCTTCTCTCTCCTGCCTTCTATCTTCTCTCTCCTGCCTTCCATCTTCTCTCCTGCCTTCCATCTTCTCTCCTGCCTTCTATCTTCTCTCTCCTGCCTTCTATCTTCTCTCTCCTGCCTTCCATCTTCTCTCCTGCCTTCCATCTTCTCCTGCCTACCATCTTCTCTCTCTTGCCTTCCATCTCTTGGAACATGATAATCCTTATATAACATTAATATCTCTCATTAATGTCACTACATTTCATTTTCCCTGGCGTCTACTAGTTGCTTGTAATTCTTCTGCTGGATAAGAGCTGCAGCTAAGGGTCATTTTAACCACTTAATTAAAAGTGGATAAAAATCCGCCTCCTTTTTTATCATTTGACGTCCAGATGAAATCACAGACAGCGACTTAGCCCACGTCGTAGCCCAGCGGCTGCAGCACGGCAGTAAAGCTGCAATGCTTATAAGGTTTAAACCCACCAGAGCTTCTTACACTAATACAAGTTCATGCATTGGGATGCACAGAAGTGGAGCGAGCTAATATTAATGCAACAGGGAGCTAGGAGCAGTGTGTGTGTGTGTGTGTGTGTGTGTGTGTGTGTGTGTGTGTGTGTGTGTGTGTGTGTGTGTGTGTGTGTGTGATTGTGGATTGTGATCAAGTAAGAAAACAATCTGGATTTAAAGGTGCAGATAAAATCTGGTCAAATACGCTACATGGCCAAAACTATGTGGACATTTTGGGTCGATCACTTCTAATAATATGGGGCGAAATGTGTGATCAGAAGAAAAGAATAAGCAACATGCAGCTTTCTTATGCAGTGACTCTGAACAGCTGGCTTCAGGATGAAAGAACATTTGCTTTAACTCAAAACATATTTAGTTAAGCAGTTAGTTACATTTATTTGGCAGTATATGTGCACACTACACCCACCCTTATATATTGTAGCTTATGTTACATTTCGCTGAGTGTGTGTGCAGCCTACAGACACACGTGAATGCACATTTGAGTTAATGTTAGAAAACTGTTACATCAACAAATAGTCTGAAAAACGAGTGTTTTGTGTGCACTGGGATGGATTCCCAGTCTGTTCACGTTCAAACAGGAAGCTGCCGTCGCCAGTTAGAAATAACACTATTTATTTATGCTTCACGCATCTGCGAGCGTTGCCAGAGTCTGCACTGCCAAAGTGACGTCACTCCATCAGACGTGTCCTGTTGCTGCACATCTGTTGCGACGACGCTGACGGGCGGCGAGCCGGAGAACTTTGAGGTTCAGTAGGTGGGAGGAGGGAGGAAGTACAGACATCTGTACGGAGAGTAAACAAGATCCAAACGTTTCCTCGAAAGCATCACCGAGCCCGAACCATTAAGCGGCCGCACATATTTGGAAAAGGGTCCACAACTGTTGAGGATTTGGGAGATTATCAGCAGCGTCCTGGTAACTGTAGCATAAAGGTACTTGAACTTTCCTGTCGGGGTTATGTTTGATATCCTGTTTGTAATTCTCAATCTCCTCTTGCTGAGGCTCCGTCAGCAGAACACTGTCTTTGTGCTCAGCCTCATGGAAAAGGAGATCATCCCGTGTTGCATGTTTCAGATTTGAATAAAGCACTGTTAGGCGAAGTGTGACGTGCAGAGGCAGAGCTCACAGCGACATATTTATTCTGGAATAAAAGGAACTGCTGTGAGACATCGATGATGAGTTTCTGATTCCTGCATCTCAGACTTCTGCAATGCTTCTGACCATGTTGGGTTTTAAGTAACTCACACTCCATTTCACAGCTAATTCTCTGAACACTTGTGTTTCATCTCTCTCGCATCTGCTGTGAGTTCTGAGTCTTTTCGCAGCGTCTCTTCACACTTTCAAGAATGCCAACGTGTGATTTGAATCCCAGTTTGGGTCCCTGCTTCCAGTTGCCACTTCTTCTAAATGTATTTTCTTCTGCGTTGACAGAAAGTGTAAAATGTTAAATCTGAAGGAAATCACAAAATGCTTCTTTACTGTAATAAGAAGAATTACAACAAAGGAACAGACCTCATCGCTCACCCGGAATACAACACATTAAAGAGTCCAGAGAGCAGAACATCTTGTCACTTGTGGTACAGTATACATGCAGATGGGTTTGAAACATCTGTCAAGATGAAATATTACCGTGTAGAATCCCATGAAATAACATTAGAAACAGTTTAAAAAGCACCTGCATAAACAGTACAGTCAATATTAAGGTGTTATTGATAATGTATGTGTTTGTGAAGCAGTGAGCTGACGACTAGATAAATGAGACTTGGATTATCCTGCACGAGTCGTGTGAGAGTTTCGCTGTTAAACGCGGCCGCCATTTACTTCAACTCATCAAGACTTTTCTCCATTTAGTTTTTTAATAATTCAAGGTAACACGGGGTGAGTGATTGATGTACAAATTACCATTTTAAAGTTTTCTTTTAAGGGCATTTTCATTTACACCGATGCAAAAGTGCCTACTCAGGTTGTATAGAAGTCTATGAGAAAATGTTTCTACTTCTCTTGATTTATTACCTCAGTAACACTTTGCTGACAAGTTTATGATCTTAATCTCTAGTTTTAAGTCTTCTTCACGACAGCACGATGTTCTTTTAGTAAATAGAAAAATAGACGATAAAGTAGGGTACGCGTTAAGACAGTTTGTTTTCAGCTCATGAAATTTAACTAACGTTTTAATTAATTTCCTCTCTCTCGTGTCACTTCTGGTTCGAAATAATCCAAGATGGCGACGGCCAAAATGCCAAACCTCGAGGCTTCAAAAGTGTAGTCGTCCACAAACCACTGCCTGACGTCACGGTGACGACGTGCACGTGTCTACTGTCTGTGACATTAAGCCGCTTTCAGAGCAACTTTAATGCAGCGTTACATTTCAAGTCCGGAAGTTGAAATGTTCTTTTTTTGTTTGCTCTGTTGCGGGGACATAACGTTCAGCTCATAGGGAGGAAGTTGACGTTAGCTGGGGGGACAGTTGCCATGCTGACATGCGGTGTAGTTCAACACCTCCTAGACAGCCTGCGGGGCATCAAGCCACCGCCACTGGGGTGACTTGCTCGCCACCATATGGCGGCGCACTGCTGTGACCCCACCTGTCTGTTCGATCTCAGGTCAGGAGCTGACGCAGGGAGAAACACATCTCAGCACATCATCAGCCTCAGACGCCTTTTTGAAACAAAAACTAGTTTTTGTCATCGAGTAAACAGAGAATTGTACACTTTTAATGGGATTAGCGTCATATTTTGTCATCTAAAGGGGGGGGGGGGGGGGGGGGCGTCGCTCACACACTGCTCTCCGTTAAACATCCCAGTGACTCGCTAATGTATCTCCGCCTTGTGTGAATTAAAAAAACTCCCATATTGTTCGCTGCAGGGCACATTTGTTTGATGAGTTTAATCCCTTGACTAAAGAAACAAAGGTGTAACACTCGGCTGAGGATCAGTGTGTGTGTGTGTGTGTGTGTGTGTGTGTGTGTGTGTGTGTGTGTGTGTGTGTGTGTGTGTGAGATGGTGTACATAAACCCATCTCTCCAAATCCCACACAGGCTCCTAATCCTAGAAGATCAAGTGTAACCAGGCTGGATGTGTGTGTGAGCCAGCGCGATGCTGTCGGTGATGTTGACTCACGCCGTGATCCCTCCTGCCTCACAACAACCTCAGGACGTCATGCTTCTGTAACCTTTTGATTCTTATTTATATTCAAAGAGCAAATGTTCTCTAGCTTAGATGCACAATCTGCATTTTCTATTTTTATTTATCCACGTTCCACATCTGCGTTGTTTTCCTACATTGTTCAAATGATTCTGACATTTTGAGTGACAGCAGAACAACACAGATGCAGAAAGGGAAACTAACGTGCCAGGTGTGTGTGGAGCCATGACTCCTACAGTAAACATCTGTGTGAAAGCTTCACGTGTGCTTCATGTATGCGTAACATAGACCTTAACTGCTCAACAATTAACTGAGCTTTGACATCCGCCTATTTCTAAATCAGGTCCTGCGAGTAATGTTGTTCTGTATTTGAACGTTATTTAAAAGCTGATTGCGTTCTTCTGCAAGCGAAGGACTGAAACATCTCTCACTTGTCCAGCGACCATCAACGATAAGTTCCTCTCGAATCACGCAGCTCCTGAATCCCCTCCCTGGAGCTGCCGCACAGGAACCACACCCTGAACACAAGGCTGTGAAGATGTGTCTGCACATCAGTCTCTGAGCCACATGCAGCCAAACAGCATGTTGCCTTCACAGACACACACGCCTGCAAGCAACAAATCGCACAGACTATAACGAGAGGATCCTTCGTCATTATCGTGCGTACAAGGCTCCACAGAGACCTCAGAGATCTGAGCTGTTGTTTGGTTCATGCTTTTAGTTTTGGGATTATTAGGATCTGATTAATATAAAAGCTAAGCTTCGCCTTTCAACAGGAAGTCGTATTTCTTCAACGCTTTGTAATTAAAGTGAAACAAATATATATATTTATACTTTTACTGTTAAGACCACCCGACCTCTGCTGCGCTGCATGAACTGGTTGTGTGTTGATCTTTATTAAAATCAATCAATGACAAAAGGACAGTCACTTGTAATTAGATTGAGAAGTGAGCAACCGTTGATTTAGCAAAGAAGTGTTTTACAACCTTATACAAAGAGGAGTTTGCAACACATGGTGCAGAACATAAAGACACCAGCACAAGAGCTGTGAGACTTTTCCTTCTTCCCTGACTTCTGTCAATCATCTCTCTCCTGAAATCGTCAATGCTTTGTGTTTATAGGTAGTTTCCCACCACGTTTAAAACTCCAAACTAGGAACAGTCTGTCACTAAATGCCTGAACGTGGCGGTGCAAAAACAAACGATGCATATCCATCTAAGTGCCGAGTGTCCTTCTTGTCTGTAGGTAAAGTCCGTCACTCATTAGCAATTAGTCAAGTACGATAATAATATCCTCACATGAGTAATTAGCAGCGTCCTAGCTTGCTACTAGTGCTAAGATGTGTCAAAACTACAAACCTTATTCAGCATAAATAAACCCAGCTGTAGAATGACTTTGTTCAGGTGACCGCCGCCATCTTGTTTTTACATTAACTGTGTGCTTTCGCTGCCACAGACACGACAAAGTGTTTCCACGAACAAGGACAGCGGGTTCAGCAGAGTGAAGTACGACGAGCAGCAAACACTAAACGTACACACGAGGACGCAGGAGGTACAGAATTTAGAGACGTGGCAGATTAGAGTTTGTGCAGCTGCTGTGTATCTTCTGTGTATTCATCGCTCTGCACATGAAGTACATCACTGGATCTGTATTCCTCACATGTGGTGCAGTTGAAATAAACACAACACCTCTAACACAACTCTGCTCTCACTTTTCAGGTCAATGTGTGGTTTATTTGTGAGGCTCAGCTGCCAGAAACATGTCGGTGTGTGTGTGTGTGTGTGTGTGTGTGTGTGATTGACATCATCTTGGATTAAAGCCCCCCTGCTGTGCACCTGCTGGAGCACCTGTAGTCAGGGCTCACAGATATAGTCCACAAAAGAAGAAGTGAGTGAGACCCGGCCGGGAACAGATCCCGTGGGGATGAATATTTAAAAGTGAAAAGATATAATTTGATGTTGAAACATGCTGGTTAGGCAAATTCTTTCTTTTTATTAAATTTCACAGAGATTACAGTTTTGATCTTATTCACTGCGTTACGTCTCAATCTATTCACCGGTGGCAGCTTTGAAGTTGGAGAGAGATTTAAGAGCGAGGCAGGTACAGGCTAACAGAGCTTCTCTAAGCCGGTGACAAAAAGACAGTGAGGCGCTCTCTGCCGCTCCTGATCCACAGCGACGGGAAGTAGGCCAGGCTCGGAGTCACACTGCTGCGGGGATCAGGACGCTGAAGTTGTTGACTTGTAATCAAAGTTTCTTTCACACTTTGGATGTCAAGAATCTCACACAGAGGGAGAGAGCTTTAAAATATTCCTCACACACACACACACACACACACACACACACACGTGGAGGTCATATTTTTAGAAGTGAGGCTTTCCAGCTGAACGCTGCGTCACACAGTGTCATCCAGAAACAGCCTTTTAATAAATCTGTTGTTCTGATGGATATTGAACTATTCACCCGCCTACTCCATCAAATACACACAGACTCAGAAACACGAGAGGAAGCAGCACAGAGCATCCTCTAGGAGACACTCATATTATAAACTCTCTTTATTATATATCTTCAGATGCATGAGTCACTACTGGAGTATGATGATGATGCAACTGGAGACAACTTTTCACATTTTAGGACGTCAGCTGCAGATCCTGAATGTTGGGGGCAAGGAATATTTACAGGGACATTAAATGTGCGGAAGAGGATTAGGGCCACATTGTTTGTGTTCAGAGTTTAAAGTCAGAATTTATTCTAAATACATTTTTATATATATACATTTGAGATTTGAGTTTAAAGTCAGAATTCTGAAAATAAAGTCAGTATTTTTATTTTTTATTAATTTAAAAAACATGTTTGAGTTTGAAGTCAAAATAAAAAAATATATGAATTTAAAACTAATATTTGATATTTAACGTTGGAATTTATTTTTAAAATTGTAATTATTTTAAATATTTGAGTTTTGAGTTTAAATTCAGATTTTTTTTTTTTTATTTATTGTAAAAGATATTTGAGTTTAAAGTCAGAATTATGAATTTAAAGTTGGATTTTCTTTTTAAATGTAATTCTTTTAAATATTTGAGTTCTGAGTTTAAATTCAGAATTTTTTGATTACATTTTATTGTAAAAAATAATTGAGTTTTAAGTCAGAACTTATTTTTTTTAATGTATTTAAAAGAAATCAGTTCTGGGATTCAAAAACAGAATCCTGATTAAAATCTGTATTCTGACTTTAATCTGAGGATTTGGAAGATGCATACACACACTGAACACACTTCAGTGGAAATGAGCGTGTTGTGTACACAAAGCACAGACTACTCGTGAAGACAGCGGCGACTCATCATTTCTAAGTGATTAAGTCAATAAACCGAGCTCGTGCCGTGGGTTCATAGACAGCCTTTTGACTCATTTGCAATTAGGAAGCTCTTTGTGTGTTGACAAACTGTGAGTTCGGCTCCAGCGCACAGATGACCCTGAGTGAGACAGAGGCACCAAAAAACAGCCAGGAGACACTGAGGCTCGTCACGTGTTGTTTGTTCCCCCCGGAGTCCTGCCCGACTCCATCGTGAGTTATAATCAGACGGCGAATCACGGGAGCAGCCCACGATGCCGACGCGCGCCATGCAAGTGCACCCAGTCCGGCGGTGCCTGGGATTGGGTGGAGGGAGTGGTGGCTGCGGACGGAGTCACAGGATTGGTAGAGTTCAGCGCCAAACTTGTTGACTCATAACTGAGCAGATCCTCTCCATCCTTCACGGCGCGGAGCTGTCCAGGGCCAGTGGTGCTGAAACTGCCAGCTTCCGACGCGCCGGTGGAGTCATCTCCCCCCCTCCCCCCCCCCCCCCCGGTTTGATTGCTCCCACCGAGCCTTTTGAAAGTTACATGCGCGTTGATTTGAGCGTCACTTGACGGATATTCATCCACCGCTCTATCCAAGAGCGCATCAAAGCCTTCAACTTCTCAGCCGATCAAATAGAGGACTCTCCGAGGCGCAGCCATGGCTTTCATGGTAAAAAACATGGTGGGAGGACAGCTGAAGAACCTGACAGGCGGACTGACGGAGGAGAAACCCGAAGCAGAGAAAACAGACGCCGCCGCGCAGGGGATGACTCAAGAGGAATTTGAACAATATCAGCAACAGTTAGAGGAGGAAAAGTAAGGCATTGATTGAAGCTTGTGATTGTAAAAGTTGTGATGAAACCTACAGTGTGGCATGTTTAAACAGTGCGGTTTTCTCTCCAAATAGCAGAGCGCTCCCACTGCGCCGTGCGCTTTTTTACGCATCAATGCAATAACGCGAGCGCTCCACGCACAGCTGCTCCCCTCGCCCAGGGAGCTCTCCGTCTCTTAGCTTCTGCAAATTGTGTAACGCCGATTTTTAATTTGGGATTTCCTGGAATCATTCTTCCACGGAAATATCTACAGGGATTCGTGCCTGAGGCGAAACATGCGCCTGTTTCTGTGCGTGCGGCTGAATAATGAGTCAGACTGCGTGGTAAATTAAAAACCTCTATTTGGATATTATGGAGGGCAGACGAACCTATAAACTCATATTAAATTATAATTTTTCTCTTTATAAATCACATGTTGGTTACTACATGTTTGTGATTCCTTCAGGAATGGCAGCCAAAAAAAGTGGATAAAATAAATTCAGGATGACCTTTATTATATCATAATTTAGCTTTTTATTGTAGATGCATTCATAGCTGTGAACTCAGCTGTGCTCCTCATTCGTATGTCATGCTTGCTTTCATGTTTAAATCAGTGCTCTGTGTCTGACCTGTAATGTCATTCTGTACATGCTAATGTTTCCTGATTTACATGTTGTCATGTCTCCTGAGCGCACTGAGCGACATTATAAGGTAACAACAAGGTCATTTAGCAAACAGAGTTCACCCGGCAGACAGCAGCTCACTATCGATTAGTGTGATGCTTCCCTTCGAGCAGGACTCCACATCACGTATCAGACGTTCACTGGTCATAGAAGAACTTAACATAATGTGGAATAAAGAATCACAGAGAAATGTTAGATTCTGATTGTGTTCTCAACAAACTGTAGACATCAGCAGCTCTTTGGAGGAGGAGCCGTTTAGCCAACTGGTTCCCCTGGCACCTTTTCCTGATCACTGTTATCCTCACGGTACTATGGGCAGGCATTTTAAGCCCGAGTGGGAAGTGAAGTCCTAACTCTGGCAGAATTAACGCTCGGCTCAGCCCACCGAGCTCTCCAGGAGGCACGGTGTGATGCTTCACGCTCTGCCGTCACAATGTGACCTTCAGTGGAAGTGAGTTATTAGTCAGAGGTGCAAAACATGAGCATAGATCACGAGAAGCACATACTGCCTCAGATTAAAGCAGAATTAGGTTGAGGGGGGGGGCTCACACTGGCATGTCACATGTAGACATTTTATCACCCTCAGCACGCGGGCCACAGTGACAACCCTGGCCGTCTCTTGCCCTTGAGAGGGGAAGACACAACTCATTGGCTGCAAGTGAGCCCTGCATGGGCCCAAGTGCCATTCAGTGTTTGGCCCACTCATGTTAATGCAAAGTGAACTCAGGCTCCCACGGATGCTGCATCTCCAGATACAACGACCTTCCTCTGACACATTGGGTACAAACACTTTACAAACCATGCCTGTGGTCCTCCAGACCCCCCCACCACCACCCCCCCTCCTCCCAACGGCCCGCCTTTACGTTCTGCTGCTGATTTGATCCTTCTAGGCGTAGAATACAACCTCTGCCTCTGTGGCTTTGAAGAGTGTCATTATTTTATTATACCGCACTGATTCCCTCACAATGTGGTCTTCTGTCACTGTGTTCACGGGATGTCTGGCGTCAGGCCTTACAGCCAGATTGTTAGGCTTCATGTCGTGTTGTTGACCCATGACGTTAGAGGCATTTCAGCAAATTTAGCAATTAACGAGAGACAATTATGAGCTACACTGAAGCCATAAATATTGAAGTGACAGTTGAGTGGAGAGCTTTGCCAGCAGCCTGCAGTCTGCCCTCTGCTGGAGGCCTCACATACATGTTTACATGAGTGAGTTTTAACAGACAAAACAGACTCACAGATAAAGATCAGACGTATCCCAACATTTAGTTTCCCCAAGACGGATGTGGAGAATTTAAGAATTGCTTCAGTACCCCCCCCCCCAGATTCAGATTCAAGGCGTGTATGAAGATGCAAAGACGCACGACAGTTATGAAACTCTGGTGAGATGAAAACACTAAATCTGGATCAGAATCCGGTTTGTGAGTTTACTTTGGACAACTGGTGCAAACACAAACACAGTAAGAGAAATAAAATAGGAAGAAATAAGTAATAAATATATAAAATAAATATTATTAAATATTATTTTGTGCAGAAACTTGCACAACAGTCAGAGGAATGTCCAAAAGGCAATTATTTATAACTATTTATTTATTGATGATCAACTATTTACTATATAAGTGTAAGCATTATTTTAGGTTTTAATCTATTGTAGCATCCATGTACGTTTTATTATGACGTCGTATTATAATCCTCTTCTATGTACTTTGTGTTTTATGGATGCATAAAATGAGTGGATGTCCTTTAATGTGGGACAATGAAGTGAGTGTTGAATCTAAGTGCAGCTCGGGAGGCAGAGTGTAAATCCAGGATACGTGTGGAGGACAGTTAAACGTGGGGGAGTAATGAGTTAGTACCTCGAGTCGTCCACATCCCGAGAGGACTGGAATCCCTCAGAGGAGCGCTGCACTGACAGGATGCAGCATCTGGGGCTCCTGAACATCTCTTCCTGTTGTTGCCCCCACGGCATCGCTGCTGCCGCTCCACCTTCTGCCGGCTCCACGCTCTGCAGCTAAAAGGAGACGTGGTAATGCTCAACTCAAAGGCCTCCGAGGTCCAGCAGGAGCCCTGTGATGCACTGAGAGCAGAGATGGCAACATGGCGATAATGAGCAGGAGGGACGTGGATAAAAGAATCCAAACAAATGTTTTGTCTTTTCTCGCAGACAAGAACGAGAAGCCAATTTTGCACAGAAGAAAGCGGAGAGAGCCACACTCAGAAGTCATTTCCGGGACAAGTACAGACTACCGAAGGTAAACTCACACACACACACACACACACACACGCACGCACACACACACGCACACGCACATGCACACGCACACACACTCACACACACTCACACACACACACACACACACACACACACACACACACACACACACACACGCACACACACACGCACACGCACATGCACACACACACACCACATGCACACACACACACACACACACACACACACACACACACACACACACACACACCCCCGCACACTTTTTACTCAGTAATATTTATCTGACAGCTTCAGTTACTTGATTCAGATTAACAATACAAACTATAACCAATAAAATAATTATGATATTAAGTCAATAAGGCTTTACTGGCCTCATGGGGAAATTCACAAGCTACGAAGCAGTATGTAAAATAATATATAAATATAATAATCCATGAGAACGAGCCCTACCTTTCCCAGCTGCTACATTAAAGTGATAAACACATTAATGCATTAATAATTACAAAATATAATATATTACTCCTAAATGTGCCATTCTCCATAATCAGTACTTTATCTCCTGGCACTTCTACCGTGTGTTATTACTACTCTTACTAGAATAAAAGTACTTCTTCCGTGTAAAATCCACACAAGTACTTTATTTGTATGAATTTAAAACGCTTGAAATCTAAATGTGTTGTGTTGTTGTGCGTCCACCTCAGAACGAGGTCGATGAGACTCAGATCCAGCAGGCGGGGGACGATGTGGTGTTGCCCACAGAGCTGGCCAAGATGATCGCTGAGGACAACCAGGAGGAGACGCACAAGCAGTCGGTGCTGGGCCAGCTGTCCAACATCCAGAACGTGGACATCGACCAGCTGAAGGACAAAGCCCAGGCCACACTGGAAGACCTCAAAAAGCAGACGGAGAATTGCAGTCTCATGTGATGTGGCCGACTTCTAAGTCCCCCGAAGATCAGAGTGTTACTTGTACAAATGTTTTTCAAAAGGCAGAGCTGCTCTGGAGGTAGACATAGCTTCAGTAGAATGTCTTTGGCAGAGCCACATATATAATAACAGTCAGTCAGAAGCCCTGCAGAGAACAAAGTAAAGGATGAGGAAGCTGGAATCTGGGGCTCGAGTTTCTAACGGGAAAATAATTCATTGTTGCCATAACGTCATCGAGGTGAGCTAGTTCACTTAGCTCTCAGGTCGACCTTCAGAGAAGTCATGAATGTCATCTGCACTCAACCAGTGAGATTATTTCTGCCTTTAGAGCGGCTCGTCTTCTGAGAAATATCTATTAAATCCTTTACTCTCTTCATACCCTAAGCCCCCCCCTCCCTGTGCCTCACGTGACCAGTGATAACACAATACGATTCTGCAGCAGAGGTTTCAGACGTGTGCGTGTGAGTGTGTGTGAGTGTGTGAGTGTGTGTGAAATGAAAACACACGTGCACAGGGCTCATGTGAGGAGGCCGTGTGTGTGTGTGTGTGTGTGTGTGTGTGTGTGTGTGTGTGTGTGTGTGTGTGTGGTGTTGAATTTGGGAAGATTTGTCATTTATTTGAGGAAAAATAAGACGAAGGAGCCGTTTGTGGGGTGATTTATATTCCACGTACAAAAGCACAAGATGGGCAATATTCATGGAGAGCAACAAATGAGGCAGGTTTTTGTCATAAGTAGCTTACTGATGTTGGCCCCCCGGTGCCCTGATTAAAGCTCCCTGTGAGCTGCATTAATCTGAGTTATAAGTCTTTTCCTAGACCTATCAGACATATCATTATAGAGGCTTTTTCTTTTTTAAATAGCTTTCTTCGTACTTCAGCGTGCCTTGGACGTCCGTACAAGGTTGTCTTCTTTAAAGCTCCAACATCTGTAAGCTACTTTTCACGAAGACGAAGCCTTCTTATTTCTTACTTCTAGTTTTATTAAAAGCAACAAATAATGTGTGAGCAATGATGTCTAAGATGTGCTATGTAAGAAATGTAACCATCATAGGGAGCGACTCTGTGCTTCATCCAGAGGTTATCGAGCGAACGCTGCTCAGACGAGAGATGTAGATGCTTCAGAAGTCGTTTCCTTTGTTGGAAACACAACATAATGGAAATGGCACAAATATGTCAAAGTGTGTTAACTGTGGTGTGAGTATAAATCCACATACCGATATTCATGTTGTGTAAGATGTAAATGTATCTGCTGTTTGCCTACACCGTCCACTGCGGGCCGTTCTTCTCTGTTTCCATCAACTCGCTGGGTAGTGTTGTCACATGACCTTTGACCTGTCCTCCGTCTCAATGACCCCTGGTGGTGCCGTTTTGTGCTGGTGGATTCGTGTTGTTTACGATGTGATACGTCAAGTGGTGTCTTTGTAAAAAAAAAAAAGAAACCGTGTCCTGTGGCTGAGAGTGCTGGTCTTAGTGTTACACAGTCACTGCGGGCTTTACTGCGTAACTCCATGTTGTTTTCTAGCCAAACGTGAAGGCGCGTGCGAGTCGAGAGGGATGTTGTTGATGTTGTGCTATATCCATAAACGCCGTTTGATTTCATGTAGCAGAAGGTGATGTCAGCTTTCATTTCAGATCTGTCCCCGCCTTTCTTTGGGTATTTATAAGAGTACATCTTTTATCTTAAAAAGGAAATAGTTTCCTCGCTGAATGAAAGCTAACAGATATATTCGTAACATTTAGATCATATAAAGCATACAAGTCCTTTTATAACAGAGCTACTAGAATCTGTCATGTGGGAACATGAGACCATATTAACAGATGGAACAGAAGCCATAAAGAAAACTGCTTGCGTTGTGTGTGTGTGTGTGTGTGTGTGTGTGTGTGTGTGTGTGTGTGTGTGTGTGTGTGTGTGTGTGTGTGTGTGTGTGTGTGTGTGTGTGTGTGTGACTTGAAATAATAATTCAACAACTCAATAACAATAATATACACGTCATTTTCTTGTGTTCCAGGAGATGTCTGCCATGACACGCAGCTTCTTCTGGTTCTTTGGCCGTTTCTTTGTTTGACATTATCTCTTTCATTCTGCCTCTGAAAGTCTTTCAGTGATTTCTGAGTTTTAACTGCAATAAATTGATTTTTAGGATAAAATGAACTTCCTGTCGGTTTTGTGTGGTTTTTGCTCAGAGCCGCGACGATTTGCAGCAACCAGAACACCAGGTGGAGACAAAATACAGTCGCAGCTACACACAGGAGGGGGTGCAGGTACAGGCTGAGGTGATGATTGACATGTCAGTTAGAAGATACGTGATCATCACAACACATTTAAATAATCCACCAGGAAACATACACTCAGAGGCCACTTTCTGAGATGCACCTGTACAATATGTTAATTACATTATTTATTTTTAGATTTTTTTTTGTTTTATTTTAGCTGATTTATTGTTTAATTTAAAATAAATTAAAAAGTTCAGACAATAATAGTGTTGTATAAATGTATATTTAAGTTCAGCAACTTTGTGCCTATTATTAAATGATTGTATTTTATCAGATGTAAAACAAACAACAACAATATAACATTATTATATATCGGCCCTGCTCTCTAAATATTGTCATTGGTCATTAAAAAACTTAAATTATAAACTTTATAGAGGCAGAATTTATGCCACAGCTGTACCTAATAAAGTGTCCTCATGAATATAAAAGATAAAAACACACTTTGTGATTTCATAGAAACAAAGACTGGTGTCATTTGTGGTTTCTGATAGTTCATACACATGAATACTGTAGGTCTAATAATAATAATAATAATGATATGCCTGCTTTAGATTCTGAGCTGCAGTTCTGTGAATGTTGTGCTCAGATCTCAGGTCGGGCATCCATCTGCTTTTATGGAGCTTGTGCAGCTCTGGCACAGCTTCTCAGTGGAGACAAAACAAAACAAAATCAAGTTATTTAGCATTTCAATGGCAGAAAAGCCTGGGCTGTTGGTAGTTCTCAAGTGTGGAGTGAAAGGGGATAGCTGTAAAATATATTGATGCTGAAACCTCTCTCTATTGATAGGCCGCAGTGCGTGGACAATCTGCAGCCTGGAAAGACACTGGGCTACTGCATGGCCAATCTGACACAATTGGGGTGAAACGGTCCAGAAAATACTATTCTCTCCCATTCTCCTCCATCAATCGGGGCTTAAAAAACTATGCAGAATGTGAGGCAGGACGGGGGGAGTGGACGGGGGGGGGGGGGGGGGCGACAATTAGCGAGAACCATTGAGTGAAAACTCTCAACGGAGAGGCAGATATCACAGAGGTTCCCGCTGTTCTGTCTGTGGCTTTAAAGGAACACATTTGTTTTTCCGCGCTGAAAGTTGGAGCAGTGAATTTGCAGATGTGAGCTACTTGCAAAGGAATGCGTTTTGCAAGCCCCCTTTCCCCTTCCCCTGCCTCCCCCCTTCCACTTGTGTTTTGCTACGAGAGGACAGGGGACCACACAGATCCTGGGTTTCATGCAAGGACAATCATAAACATGTTTTATATCCAGCCTATCTCGTCGTGTAGTGAGAGGATTTGTGCAGAGCTGTGCTGCTGTCCGCCTGGAACTGGGTCCCACGGCTGACTCCTCAATGACGACCAATCGGTGGGCAGGATTGTAAATGAGAGCGAGTGTGTGTGTGTGTGAGAGAGAGAGAGAGAGAGAGGGGGGGGGGGGGGGGGGAGGAAAACTTTTCTTTCTTTTTCTCCACAGAAGGAGGGGTGTTGTGGGGAAATGCTCGGCGGACCGTGAAACGTAACAGCAAGAAGAGGGACAAAGACGCACATAGCGGGACAAAACGCGACAGGCAGAAACCTCTTCCAACTAAACAAAAAGAAAACAACAACATCGGAATGCGTGGATGGATGTTAAAAGTGGCAGAGTTGAGAAGACGAGTCGAAAGTAACAATGGCAAGAAAGATGAGTGTACAGACTGAGTTGTGGACAATAACTGTGGTAAGAGTGCGCGTTAACTTTGGATAGCGCTGTGGCGCGTTTCAGTGTCCACCTCATATCTGCACCGGTGGCATGGAGCAGACCCGGGCTGCACTTTGGAGTATTATTTCCCACTTTTGAACGGACATGCTTTCCGGAATGACTGTTTCTGCGCTGTTTCTGTTTTTTCTTTGCAGCCACGCGTGGTGATTTCCCTGAGTCAGATCCTGACTTCTGCTGCAAAGCTCACTAGGAGGAGGACAAGTTGAGTTACGAGCACTTTCGAGGATAATTTATAAAGGACCAAGTGTTTTTTTCTTCTACTGGGTTGGTTGCAAAACGCATGTATGGAATACTTATGAAGCCCAGTCTGTGAGATTCAGTGTGTACATTGTCCTGATCCTAATGTGCTGGTGGAGAAAGTGCACGTCACCGAGCTAGAACTCCATCCAAGCATGAAATGTTGGTGCAGCGCCCTGGCACTTCTCCCATGGGTGCTGGTGGCCTTAGATGCCCAGCTAATCTGCTGGCAGGCGCTCCTTCGGTGCCACGAGGAGCCCGAGTGCGATCTTGCATACAGTCAATACTTAGCAGCGTGTGAAGGTAACATCAGGGGGACGAGGAGGCAGTGTCCGAGCCACTGTATCAACGCGCTGATCAGGCTGAATCACACCCGCAGCGGGCCGGACCTGGAGACCTGCGACTGCGCACAGGATCTGGAGTGCCTCGCCGCCAAGCGCACCATAGAGCCGTGCCTCCCCCGGCGACACCCGAGCGATGCCGGGGGGATAGGCTGCATGGAGGCCCGGCAGCGCTGCGAGGAAGACAGCAAATGCCACACCTCCCTCACGGCCTACTTGTCATACTGCGGGCAGCTGTTCAATGGCAGGAAGTGCTCCTCCAAGTGTAAAGCCACCATTCAGCAGATGCTGTTCATCCCAAATGGCATGCTGCTGAACCGCTGTGTTTGCGATGGGGTGGAGAGGCCTTTCTGTGAAGTGGTGAAGGAGAACATGAGTAAACTTTGCTCCATAGGAGACCACATTGTTATTTCAGACCAGCCTGATGTGGATGACATCTACGAGGATGAAGACTATGACCCTAAAAATGACAGAGAGGAGTTGTATGTGAATGCCTCTTCTTCCCAGAGGTTATCCAGCTGCACGATGTTCCTAATTCTCCCTCTGGCATTGATATTGTACTGAGACAATGGCTACTTTGGATTTGAAAAACGATAATCTCTGTTCCAGGGAGCCAAGTGTCCAGCTGCACAGTGACAGAGCACTGGCCTCCAGGATAAGGAAAGCTATTTGTTCACTCCCATGGCTTCCTGCTATTCCATTTTAGCTCCAGGGCGACGGTCAGCACAGCAGTGATTTGTGTATGCTTTCCACAACCGTACAATTTGCATAGTAATTCTTCTCCGAGCACATCTCACTCAGGGAAACTGCTTTACCCCCCCCACCCCCCCACATAGATGTCCTTGCAGTGCTGCTTTTTGAAGCCTGTTGACAAAAGTGTCAGAACACAGAGTCAGGTGATGATGAGAGGAAGTGAACCACACCACACTTTGTTGCAGGGCATTGCCAAGTTGAGCTCCTGTTTGTTTGGTTTCAATGGTACTTGGAGCGTGGCTTTATTAAGACCTTAGACAAACATTGGAGCCATCCAGTCTCTGTTTGCTCTGCTCTCCATTTCAGGGCCTCTGCATTGTTGCACCAACCACACTTCAAATATTTGTGGAAACAGTCAAAGGACAAGGCAAGGGTTTGGGATCAAGTAGTGAAATTAACCGAAGCGCCTCTCCAGCACTCTCTGGAGCCCCTCCCCCATATAAGATTGTTTTATTGAACTTTTCCTGAGACAACCCCCCCCCACCCCCTCCTCTCTACGGCCTGCCCCCTTTCACGCCTTAAAAAGACCCCTGTCTGTCTTTATTACTGCTTTCACACTGAAGCAACAAGCCGGGGAAAGCTGTTGCTGGTGCGAACAGGTCAACATCTCAGCCCTGGAGTTTGTCCACTAGCCTCACACCGCTCAGCTTTGTTGTGCACGGTGAGCAGGATTTTAAACAAACGAAAGTTGTTGCAATAAGTTTTCTTGAGCTTATTTAACAAATAAAGTAAGTTTTTTGGATTAGAGCTGCAACGATTAGTCGACTAATCAATTAGTCCACTAGTTCGATAATCGATTAAAAGTTATTTTTCATGCAAAAGTGTCAGAACATTGCTGTTTCCAGCCTCTCAAATATGCAGATTTCCTGCTTTTCTCTGTTTTATATCATATTAAAGTGAATATCTTTGGGGGTTTTTCTGACATTTTACAGACAGATTAATCGATCATTCAAACGATGGTTAGTTGCAGCCCTATTGTGAATACGTATCAACAACACTTGTGAGTGTTCTCTGTGTCAACAGGATCTTATTCATGAGCAGAATTCTGAAATGAATGTATGTTAGTTGAAGGAGTTGAAGATCACAGTGTTTTCTAAAGAAATGCACAGAGACAGATGGAACAGTTTGAGCTCAGAGGTCCACACAGAGTCCAGGGATTCAATCTTCCTCTTCATTCATCCACATTAAGCTGTTTAGCAAAAAGGGAAAGTAAAAACAATGTTTGTTAGTATTGATCACTTGTAATGAAGCTGCCAATTTGTGTCTTTGCCACTTGAAATTGTGTCAAAACTAATCTTTGTTTTGTCTTGAAGTTTTGAAAAATGTTGCTAAATGTTAAATTATGAAGCTAGAATATGAAGAATGTGTATATATTTTACAATTATATGCAGTAAAATAAGCCAGTGTTTGCCCACAGTCACTTATTACACATACAATATAAACACACACACACACACACACACACGTAGCTGAGATCTTGTGCACACAAAACCGAACTCTTAGAGTTTTTCATCTCATCTTGTTCAGAGTGATGTCTTCCATGTGGGAGGGTGAGTTTTATAATAAAATGTTTATGAGCTAAAGTTGTGTATTGATGTGATTTGTCCTTTCTGAAGAGTGCAGTAATACGTCCCCCGTATTAGATTGACCTATACATATTTACACGTTGCCTTTGTAAGGTGTGTTATCCGGCGTCTGCAGGCAGAGCTATTGTTTGAAGATGTCATTCTCAAGTCAGCCAAGTGGCTCCAAAGTAAGCACTGCATGCAGCCATGTTTCACTGTGCAATATTTAAGGGATTAGGTCAGTGTAACTGAAACCTGGGGAGGAATTTAACAGTCTAGTCTTTGTGCTAACCGAGCAAAAAGACAAATCAGTATTCTACTTACAATTTAGGCTCGAGCTGTAATGAAACCACCGTGATTTTTTAGAGGAGAAAGGCGGAGAGACAAAAGGGCTTTTCAGTATATTCACAATCCTTAATGAGCAAAACTCACGAAGCAACTGTTTCAGAGCGAGCAGCCATTTGGGGCTTGTTTCACACTTACTTTGGTATTTACAAGTTGTTAACAAATTGTAAAAGAGTCCTTTTAGCAAAGGTGTGAGGGGTACACCTGCTCGGCAAATGTTAGTCACGTCCAAAAGGAACAAAAGTGCAGTGGCAAGAGAAATGTGAAGCGTTCTCCAGGACAAGAAGGAACAAAACTAAATGTGAAGTTCATTTAACAGACTGATAGTGGCAGCCCCTCTGATCGGGTCAGAGGGGCTGCCACTATCCTGCCAAAAAAAAGGCATGTTTCTGTGACCCATGGGTGGCACATTTCAACATCTCCAAGCCTGGAGAGAACATCTGCACAGCGTCTCCTGATTTCTCGTGAAGCACAGGAATCCTGAAGCTCTTCCAACGTCTTGAGTTGTATCATGAAAACGTGGAGATAGAGAAACAAAGAGGCGTTCAGCTACAGTACAGCACGACTCCCTCTAGTTTACTTAGATTGTCTCTGCTCCAATCTGTCTTAACCATTGCCATGCATCTTAAAGTCCTCCAACATAACCACCCCCGCCCCCTTCAAACACCCCCCCCCCCCCAACCCCGATTCTGGGAGCAAAATCAAAACAAACATGAGCAGAGCAGCCTTGGGGAGTCGAGTGTGTGGAGGGAACAGGGGGGATACAGAGGCAGCACTGTGCTGGAGCCCATTTTCTAAATTATCTTTATTCAACA
>NW_021166866.1:433991-473991 GCF_900634415.1 Cottoperca gobio | reverse complement strand
TGTGATGCAGGTTTGATCCGGTGAAGCCGGGACACTCTGTGAGGCCGTCGTGCTCACTGCAAACAGCAAGCTGAGAAAACAGGAAACATTCACACGTGTTACATTTCGCTTTTTTAAGACTACAACACGTTGTTCATTGTACATGCACTACTATATTTTAAATTATTACATTACAGTTCATTTAGATGACGCTTTTGTCCAAAGCGACGTACACAAAGTTCATGAGGATACAACTCTGAACAGCAAGAGTCCTGCAGGAACATCAGCTTCAAACAGGTGAACTCATGTAAGTGCAGAACAACAGCTTCAAATAAGACAAACAATAGAAGTGCAACATACAAAGAGCAGAGGGATCAGTAACCACATCAGTCATCTGCAAAGACATTTCCTAATAGTTGGACTAAACATAATGAAACACTTAACTTCTGATCATTTCTAGCTTCATTGTGTATAATGTGATGAAATGGTTTCTCTACAACTTCTACTTTTGTATTGTAAAGGACAATAAGTAACAATTATTCCCTAAAATAACAGCGTTTTGATGCTCGTCTGACTTGTAATAGGGAGAACAGTCTCTATCAGTCGCACTCTGCTTTAGCAAGCTGCACAAAACTTTGATGAGCCGGTCGGACAATCTCAGAGGAAACGTGAACGTTTATTGATTTACTGAAACAGAATCATTTTCTCTGTGATGTCCTCCGGCGGCTCTGTCTCCACTCTCTGTGGTTTATAAAGTTTCCTGATGGACAGAAAGCTTCACTTGTTGCTGAAGTAACGCGTAACGCTAACCGCTGCTAACAGAAGCTAACAGTAGCCGCCGTCAGCTAGTTAGCCGTTAGCTCAGTTAGCTAGTTAGTTGCATTAATGCAACGAACGCACGTGTCACTTTACATATTTACAACAGTAAAGTGAGAGTACATAATGATGTACAACTTTGAGGTACTTGTACTATACTTGAGTATTCCCATTTCAATATTATATATTTTAATATTGTACTAATTTACTTTTTATTTCCTTACATTCATCCGACAGTTTTAGTAAATGGCAAGATTCAGATTAAATCACACAATATGATCAACAAATAATGTATCATGTATTATTATTGGTTAAGATAAAACTTTATTGATCCCATAGCGACATCCAGAAGCTACCCAGCTGTATATAAAGTAAGTAAAATGATTTCCCTCTTTACCAGAAGCAACATTAAAGTGATGAACACATTAATGCATCAATAGTTAGAATCCAATAATATAACACCACATTTTTCAATGGGCCGTTGTGCAGAATGAGTCGTTGGTACGACCATTTAACGACCATTTAAACACATTTCCTTCATCTTTATGTTGAGTATAAGCGTCCCACTTTACCAGCCATGGAAATACATCTGCTGGATTGTTTTGTTGGCTCTCCGGCCGTCACACTGATCATGCACATGATGCTAATTTAAGTCTGTGAGCGTTAGTGCTTCAGGCTTCAGGGGGGACATTGTAAAACCCCGCATGCAGCTTAACATCTAGAATCCTCCGAAGGTTACAGCGTGATGCTTCTCAGCAGAAACGTGCTGCTTGTTTTGGTGTAGTCTAAGGTCACCAGACAGACTTGGGCGTTGCTGCGACCCTCTCCAGTACAGCTGCTGCTGGATCAGCGAGTGTGCTGTGGTTTCATTAAAATAACAGTAGAAGAAGAAGAAGCCACGTTCTTCGTGAAACTTGAGCGGCCTCTAGAGTCACCGGTGCCCTTCCCCCCCCGATCCCCATTTTTTAAATTCATAATTCCTCAGGAATTTCTTGCTGAGAACAGGATATTGTCTGGGCTTTAGGTATCCACTATCCATCCAGGACCTGAGCCCAAATACTGCGAATTAGGCTTTGTATATATGTAGTTTACAGCTAGGGAAGTTCAAGCATATTAAAAAGGAACTTATATCAATAACACATTGCTTTTTATATAGTTTAGTAGTGTGTTTATATAGAGTACAGACAGGGAAGTCCCAGTATATCACATGCTACTGATGCACTGCTTTTTGTATCGTCAAAAGCTTTTAAATGCACATTTTTGGGGATTTCATGTGTAATAAATGTTCACTGATTCTTAAAACAAAGCACACATGTGAGCAGGGGTGGACGAAG
Source organism: Cottoperca gobio (assembly GCF_900634415.1). Classification (NCBI taxonomy): domain Eukaryota; kingdom Metazoa; phylum Chordata; class Actinopteri; order Perciformes; family Bovichtidae; genus Cottoperca; species Cottoperca gobio. The sequence continues at coordinate 471,862 of NW_021166866.1, read as the reverse complement.
TACTCAGATCTTTTACTTAAGTAAAAGTAGTGTAGAAATACTCTGTTACAAGTAAAACAATCTTAAGTAAAAGCATAAAAGTATTAGTATCAAACTTCATGTTCATCACTTTAATGCTGGTAAAGGTTATTCTTTTATTATACATACTGCTTGTGATGTGTCAATAAAGTTTTACTTTAACCTATACTGAAACATGTATTATTAATCTGACTTTTCTCTGTCAGATACATGTAGTGGAGTATAAATACTAAAGTAAAGTACGTCAACATTGTACTTAAGTGAAGTGCTTGAGTACTGTCCACCACATGTTGTAAGTATGTCGAAGGAAAGACGTGTACATGTGCTGCTGTTTCTGCTGTTTCTGCTGTTTCTGTGTGAGGAGCTAAATCTTTGCTACCACCAAGTCTCACTTTCACAAGGTCGGCTTTACAAGAGGGCAGAGGACAGAGCAGCCCAGGGCTGCACTGAAATGAAATCAAAGAGCCAGACAGTCCTGCGGGGTGGCCGGCACAGCCAGAGAATGGCTCATATTTTACTAGTGGAAAAAGCTTCAATGAAAGGACATTTCATTGCAACTTTAGGCGGCCATTCCTCACTTGACCCCGACCACCTTCCCAGAGCAAACCTCCATTCCAGTCACTTATCAGCGAGGTTGCAAGGTTCTCAAAAACACCTTCTCACGAGCAGTTTACGCAACACAGCAGAGAAACTCACAGCTTCTGACAGAGTCGGCGAGAGATTCTCGCTCCAGAGACACGTCCCTCTGGGTCTCCTGCATCTGAAACACAAACGCAGACCTGTTCTCACCCGAAACTAACAGCCAAACATGGACATTAGATACAGATATAGGGACTACAAGGATTTCTTCTGTAGTATCCAAAAATAAGTCTTAATCGTGCCCCTAATCTACAGTAAGTGTGTTCTGCGTGGCAGATTCACTCCCACAGTCTGAAGAGGGGAAAGAAATACATGCTTACCTTGATATTCTTTTTGAGGTATTCAGCTCTGGTCATGAGGCTTTTAATCTGGTGAGAGATGTAAAAATGTGCACTTTAAACGCTAGTGTTTGCTCGGACTTCATACAGAACGGTAATATGTGTTCTACTAATGTGTTTCAGCCACGCGTGGCTCTAGAGACGGCAATGTCAGTCGTTCTGTCCACCATCAAAATATCTCAACTGTTATAATAACATAATGTACAGACTTTCATGAGTCCCTGACAATTCACTCATCCCTTTTCATCAAGTCAACATCTGATCTGTTCAACACTTTAGTTCAAGGCCAACTTCCTGCAAAACTACTGACATTCCCATCAAAATGAGCACTATTAGCTTATTAGCAACATGCGTATCTAGTCCTGTCCTAACTCTATTCTCTACTACCCAATACTCAATCAGTCCCAGTGACCAATCCCACAACTAAACCACTATATTTATCCTCATCATACAAAATCAACAGCGCTACCCAATCAAGAATGTAAAAAAAGAAAAGACAAGACAAGACAACCTCACTTCTGTACCTTGCAAAAAGGTTTTTTTTACTTTACAGAAGAAATATCAAAAATAACTTTTCTTGCACAAAATATATAAATTCAAGCACTTTCAATTACCCCTGTCTATTTTCAAAAACTGTCAAGGCCTTGATTTTCTTCTTCTCAAGGATTTCAAGGACCCGTGGGAATCATGTAAAAACAACAAAAACTTTCAAGGCCTTGATTTTTTTCTTCTCAAGGATTTCAAGGACCTGTCGGAATCCTGCATAAACTGTGGTGTCATGCTGCAGAAAACACAATAACGTTAAGATGCATCGGGACATAAACACAATGTCAGACTCAGATTGAAGTAATCAGCTCTGCTGCTGCGCTTCTTACCGTTATTATTTTAAACATTTCATATGGTCCACATGTGCGAGTCGCAACTGCCGTCATCATGTGCTTGAGGGTGCTCTTTACTGTGGTAATCAGGTTCTTGGCTGCACCTCATACCTAGTTCTATCACCGCTACGTCGCAATATAAAGCAAACCCTCTTGGGTACTACTGCAGTAACATCTGAGGGTCACAATCACAGGAGACCTAAACTCATGGCTTCCATAATGTCCCTTTAAAAGACCAATCTGTTGCGGTGAATAATCATTGTGACCACAGGGTTTCAGTATTCAGCGCTGACCCCGGACCTTATGAAGCCGCAGCACTTTAATCACAATCCCTTTAATCACAGTACAATAAATGTGGAGGAAATCTACATGGATGAGGATGGTTGACTGGACATATTGATAACTTTAAAAAAGGTACATATCCTGGAACACAGACCTCTTATATGTATAATGACACTATATCAACACTGAATATATCAAAGCTGAGGCTCCCTTATGAGAATTTGAGATATTGAATTCCAGCTTTGAAAGGCTAAAGTGTGCTCTACAGTCGATATGAGCACCGAGGCCCGTCATGGCAGCATGTGTTGGCTCTCACATACACACATGCTTCCTATTGAATCCCCCACCCCCGCCTCCCTGATGCTGTGTTAGATTATTACAGCCGCATCTGAATTTACTTAAGAGAAGCACCCATAAAACTTCAAATAGGGAGGTCTATGAGGCCCACTCAAACCCCATCCCCCTGCTGGGGTTTGTTGGTGGAATACTGTTGCCTGGTGTTGGCTCAGTTACGGGCTAAACAATGGACGAAACACAACCGGAAAGTAGAACCGAACTCCGAACAAGACGTTTACAATTAGTACGATTAACTTCCATGAACTGAAAACAGACTGTGAAAGGGTTAAAGTTGTAGGAGGAAAAGAGAGCACCGACCTGTCAATCACAAGGTAGCCCCGCCCTAAAGCATACGCTGCTTTATCGTCTATTTCACTCTTAATGGGAACATAATTAACTAAATGCTGTGTTGTAAGACTAGAAACTTGTCAGGAAATTATTTGCTGATGTAATAAATCAAGTGAGAAGTTGTGTCATTTTCTCATAGACTTCTATACAATCTGACTTCTTTCTGCCACCTGCTGGATATTACGCACTGGCTTCACTTTTCAGACCTGGAGGTTGCCGCCTGGTTTAAACCTGCAATAACTGATATCTTTTGGCTCCTGGGGGGCAGAAGTAATAAGCTTTAAACACAACACTGACATAACTTCATATTTAAAGCAGATTTGTTAGCAAACAGTAACTTATTGACACATATTTCGTGTTTCTGGCCATCTGATGAATGTTACATTCAGATGGTCACTCTTCCTTTTACCTCGGGGTCTTGTTCGCGAGTGAGGGGACGATGGAGTGAGAGATTGGCCGGAGAATCAGAGCAGCGGGGGCGGTACTGCAGTCACTTTACCGCACCGTTGTGACGAAAAGAGAGTTGAGCCAGAAGGCAAAGCTCTCAATCTACCGGTCGATCTTCGTTCCCCCCCTCACCTGTGGTCATGAAGGGTCATGACCGAAAGAACGAGATCGCGGGTACAAGCGGCCGAGATGTGTTTTCTCAGGTGGCTGGCGTCTCCCTTAGAGATAGGGTGAGAAGCTCAGCCATCAGGAGAGACTCGGAGTAGAGCCGCTGCTCCTTTACGTTGAAAGGAGCCAGTTGAGGTGGTTCATCTAGTAAGGAGCCACCTGGGCGCCTCCCTAGGGAGGTGTTCCAGGCACGTCCAGCTGGGAGGAGACCCCGGGGAAGACCCAGGACTCGGTGGAGAGATTATATCTCCTCACTGGGAACGCCTCGGGATCCCCCAGTTGGAGCTGGAGGATGTGGCCCGGAGAAGGAAGTCTGGGGTTCCTTACTGGAGCTGCTGCCCCCGCGACCCGACCCCAGATAAGAGGTAGATGATGGATGGATGGATTCTTCCTTTTAGCTCTTTTAACGTTTAAAGTTTCTGACTGCTTAATGCTCCACTTTCTTCATCAGCTAGTCACTAACTTTGTCTCTCTGCCGTTTGCTGCTGGGCAGGTAGCGTACGGTCGGGCTGTAGAGCTACGACGCTGAAAGAATCTGCTGCGGCCGAGAACAACGATAACGACCGCAGCAACCAAAACTGTAAAGCTGTGGGCTGTAAAACCAAAGCAACGAGCTGAAAGACGTTATAAAACCTTGTAGAGTTGGGTGATAATTCTCTTGGTTGTCACTACGTGCGACTCTATTCACACACGTGGTCACGTGGTGATATAAGTATCCAATTACAACGCAGACAGTGATGCATGTACAGTATTGTGTAGATGGCCACAGAAAAGCATCCACGTGTGACTGCTGTAAAAAAGTCTCCTGAGTATTGTGATGGAGCGTCTCCTGCGCTCGGAGATCCTCCGGGGGCTTGATGGAGGTGACAGAGAGTCGCTCCTACCGTGTGCACTCAGGCAGAAGCCGAGCCTACTCACCTCGCTGTGGAGCAGCTCTCTCCTGCGGCCCTGGGGCTCGGCTGAGGAGAAAAAAAGATAGAGAGAATAATGAGAAGAGGAAGGGAGGAGAGCGTCCGCTACCTAATCATCTTGTTTGTTCAAGAGGAGGTCAACTGCTAGATTGGATTTCTCTAGCGTGCAGACTGGGGGCTCAAGGGTAGACTCTAAAAGTAGGCCGGTGTTTTCACAGTCAGTCATCCTGCAGGGGGGAGAGTGGCGGAGAGGGGAGGAGAACTCCCTGGTGGTGAGGCATGTTGGGAAGCTGTGCAACAAAGAGCTCTTAGCCAAACAAAGAACCAATGTTTTCTCCCCACAATCCCCCTGGTGGTGTCTGCTGCGTGTGAGGCTCCCCGACACTGGGCCGATTAGTGGGATCACTTTATTATATACAGTGGAAACGTCTCATAGTGATCTCGTGTGTCCGGGTCCAACTGATCACTGTTGGCGGATGATTATTATGATGATTAATTACCATCTATTGACATTTTTTGACTTATTGCATGAATATAAAGTAGTGAAACAGTACTGTACTGTGCATAATTCAAATACACTATAATACAGTCAAATAACATAAAGGGGGGGGCACTCCTGCAAGATGACAGAAGACCAGGGGACATAGGATCCTCCCAAATAAAGAAGCTCGACACGTCTATTCTGATGCTTTAATGACATCTTATTTACATTAGAGGTAAAGAGTTGTGAAGTTGAGCATTACTGCTGTGGGCTATCGATGAGAACAAAACCTTTTTATAAAATACAATATCATGGGTGTAAAGTACAGCGTTGATTATTTAAACAACATTTCTAGAGGCATCATTCTGTCCCGAGCTTCCTGATCACTGCATCACTGACGGGACGAGGATGCAGCGTCTGCAGTCATCTTTCGACAGCCACACGATGAACCCTACATAGCGCTCGTTCATTAGACAGATAATATTTCTGTATTGGTTTCCAGCGTGTAATAAGACAAAGAAATGAAGTGTGCTGCCTGAATGGGAAGCAGATGGCAGGGCTCTCATACCACACACGGGGTGCTGGCACAGGGTCTCATCCCGGCTCAAAGCCACATCTGGATCGCTGTATCCCACCTCTTCCATTAGGCCGATCTTCCAGATGAGCTCATGAGTCGGCCTAATGGACGCCAGGCCGCAGAGTCACTGGAGTCTCCGTCTGTTTGTCTGTCGCTCATTAAGTGTCCCCGTCTACTTCTTCACTCTGTTCCTCTGTTTCTCTCTGTCCTGCTGAAAGTCTCTCTGTCTGTTACCGATGTTCAATTAGTTTTTAACTAATATCCGATTTATTCTTTTTTTAACAATGTTTATTATTTAAAGTAACCCAGGTCTGTTACATCAAATACTTATTCTTATATTTTATACCCGTCTTATTCTATTTTCCCTTGTTTTTATTTCTATACTTTTACCACTTTAAGGTTTTTTAAAATGTAATTGTATAATGTTTTTCTTTTGCACTTTGTCTTGATGCTTTTAATGTTTCTTTGCTTCTTCACTGAGAAGCAGCAGCTTGTAAACACAATGAAGACATTTGATCTTCTACAATATTTAAGTCCTGTTCTTATTATTTAACTCTACAACAATACTCAATACATAGCGCCATCTCCTTCATCGTCTGTTGTTCAATGTCGCCAGAGTTCATGCAATTCAGAGATAAAAAACTAAAATGAATTCAAGTTTTTTAACCTGGAAATATCTTAAAGCATATTGTTTTTATTTAGTTTCAGTTTACAACACTTATTTCTGTCTGTTTGTCGTTACCAACTATTTCTCCAACTGTCTCCGAGTCGTTTTTCTTACTTTCCCTCGAGTATAACTTTCTTTGTTCAGACATTTCTCGACTCTAAATGTGTCTCACAGTTTGCTCCTCCGCTCTGCAGATCCCCTCGTGTGGCCTTCTGTCTGTCTGCCTTTCAAGATGACCGTTCCTCCAAGTCTCTCTTATTCTGTTTCTCTAATAACAACTGTGCCTGAGGTCTGAGGGGATGTCTCTGAATGCAGAAGACGTATCATGTGTGCGACTAAAATATGGTTTACATTTCTTCCAGGCAATTAAACGTTGGGCTCCAGTGGAGTCTCAGTAGCCAACAGCAGCAAAGGACGGGATCAGTTTGTATAAAAACATTTGTGCAGAAAAGAAAAAGAGGTTCATGTACCTGCTAGCGCCAACAGGAGTTCTCCTAAGCCCTGCTGGTACACATCCAGGGCCTCCTGATCACCACATCCACTCTCCTCCTGTAGTGGAAGGTTTAAAACGACATAGTTCAGCTATTTCAGCCTGTTGGCATTGCACAATTAGTTTATTCATTATTGTTCAGTTCAAACATTAGATTTTGATTCACCAGTGATCTTTAAAGATGTGGTTTGGAAAGCGATTGGTTTGTACCCTGCAGGTTTCTGCTGTATTACTTGTACTTCATCTTGCATTTGTGTGCATCTCTATAGCAGGGGCATCACCCAGCAGTACCCCCTTCTCACCTTAATAATGGCAGCAGAGGACATCTCCAGAGCAGCCAGCAGTCGGGGTTTGTCTCGAGACATTTCTGGAGTAGAAAGAAAGCAGAAAATCCTACTTTGAGTCCTACTGTAAGTCAGTCTCAATGCACCGGCAATGCATTCTACTATATGCAATACTTCGTCATTAGCATGCACATGCTGTATCTTAAAGGGGTAGTTCAGATGTTTTAAAGTGGGGTTGTATGAGGTACTTATACATAGTGAGTGTATCACCTACTCTGCAGCAGCAACACATATGTCAGACACCTCAAAGTACAATCTTTCTAAGTTTAAGTGTATGCTATATTTAGGATATTTACAGACAGCCCTCTCTGACTGAGCCCTTTCTGCAGCCGGGATCTCATTCAAGTCAAAAAATACAAACTTTGATTTTTTTAAAGATTTCATAACATTGATTTTAGAGCAACAGCGTAATCGAGCATAAGTGTCCATGAGCAAAACACCAAATCCCTAAGAGACCCAGAACTGCCATTCTGTAGCTGACCTCTGACCTTTGACCTCTGAAGTGAGCAAAGGAACATTTACATTTCCTAGTAGAAAAGATCTTTGCTATGGAGCAGTTTAATGCAATTTTCCATTACTAAAAAAAAGCATATTTTTGATGTATGTACTTACAAGAATAATAATATCACAGGGGGAACATACTAAAATACTATTTGATTAAATGAAACCAGGTCGTCCTGTCCAGACCAGACAGCGCTGATACCCACATACAGAGGCCCTGCCTCGGCACTGAGATGTGTTCTTTACCTCGGAGGACATCTCTGGAGGTCCGGGCCTCCTCAAAGCTCAGTCTGTTGTCTGAGGCCACCAGGGCTTTCAGCTCCTCGGCTCTGGACACATACTGGCTGACCTGTGGGAAGTCCTCTCACATCAATCACGTCATGTGCTCTCCATCCACACCATATGGTACTCATAGAGGAGAATTAATTCCAAGTGAAAACAACTAGAGTGTGAAAAAAGGACCAAAAATATAAAACGTAATCCACAGGCGAGTGTTTTTCTGGCCTACCTTCTGCCTGAGGGCATCTTTACGTTGTCGGTCTGTCTCGTCTGCGGAGGGCGGAGAGGAGAGATGTTTTGGTTTTACATTTAGTACATTTACTTTGACAGTTTACTGTGGTGGAACAAAGGCGGTGCATTGTTAAAAGGGAGAGTCGCTGTTGCTCTTACAGTGAATCGAGGGGACAAAGTGCTCAAGGGCACTGCAGTAAAGAGAGAGAGCAGCGGACCTCTCCCCCTCCTGGTCCTTCTGAACAGCCTGCAGGACCATCTCTTTCTGAAAGAGGAAATAGGAACTGGCATCACTGAATGCAAACTGCCACAACTCTCCACTGCTTATGCATGCATGCAGAGTCATGCATGAAACGCACATGTTGGGCAGGCAAGAGCACAAACCTAACACATGTGTACATGTGCTCAGCCAATTACACACACATTATTCATGGTCATCTAGAGTAGACACACACATGCCAGCATACACCTCCCTTTATTCTTAGTCTCTCACCGCTTTCACAAGGCTCTCTGCACTCGGCATGTGCTCCATATCAACAAAAGGGTGGGTGAAGAACTCTGCAAAGGTGATCCGGGCATCTGGATTTCTCTCTAGCAGCCGCAACAGAAGGTCTCTGCAGTCCTTGGATACCCTGGCCCCAGGAGGGAGCTGATGCACAAAACATGACCTTATTATGTTGCAATGAATCCACAGGACAATCCGAGGGAAAAGGACAGCAGATTGTTGCCAAAGACCTTCTAGTCTCACAAGGCTACTTTTTCTTTTAGTTAAATCAAAAGATGACCTTAAGACTCTCAGTGAACCCCTAGGTAATGGGCCATATGCTAATGCAATCCTTTTAGCTGCAGCCTAATGCTTTGAAAGCCCTCCATCATTAAAAGTACAGTGATCCTTCAGTGTCACAATTAACATTTGGTTTGTGTGTCCAGAGGACAAATCAGGACGCGATGAAAAACCCTCACAATAAGCTGATCGTGGTGAATTAATTTTGTCGGTAAAACGTGAATATCCTCACGAGTGACATGAAAAAGCTCTGGATCGTGGAAGAGAAGTGAAAAATGGAGCGTGCTTAAAAAAATACAGGGATTATCATGGAAGGAAGAACAGACTCACACATCATTTCTATTTTAAATGTATCGTTTATTTATGCACGGTGACCTTATGATTTATGATAACCTTATTTAAGATTGTTTTATTGTTATTCACTAAAATGTATTAAAATTGCAATACAAATATTTCTCTCTTCAATTTAAGGGGAAATTATTCCAATATGCTTTAGTGCCATTTTAGGTGTTCTCAGCATATTTTCATGATTATCGGGATAATATGGTGAAATATATATATATAGATCTTGAATTCAATTATAGATGAGACATTTTGTGTTTCTTAACAGGTTAAGGCTCGTTTACAAACATGTAAAAAGAAATAATATATACTGTGTATTTCTATCCTAAATGTTCCTTTAAATTTTAGGCTGTAGGTCACTGCATCTCCATGCTCAGTCCTCCTGATAAGGATGTAGTGTGAAAGTCTGCCATCTAGTGGCTTAATTAGGGCTGTTATTCAGTTTGAGTAGCTCAATGTAAACAATGTAGCTCAATGCTCAATGTAGCACAATGTAGCACAATATAGCATAAAGTAGCACAATGTAGCTCAATGTACACAATGTAGCACAAAGTAGCATAAAGTAGCACAATGTAGCTCAATGTAGCTCAATGTAGCACAATGTAGCACAATGTAGCACAAAGTACACGATGTAGCACAAAGTACACAATGTAGACAATGTAAACAATGTAAACAATGTAGCACAATGTAGCACAATGTAGCACAATGTAGCACAATGTAGCACAATGTAGCACAATGTACACAATGTAGACAATGTAAACAATGTAAACAATGTAGCACAATGTAGCACAATGTAGCTCAATGTAGCTCAATGTAGCACAATGTAGCATAAAGTAGCTCAATGTAGCTCTATTCTAGAGCACCAATGTAAGCAGCGAGTCATTTGCATATTAAAGTAGAATGTTTCGTTCATTGCTCATAACTTACCTCAATAGGTTGGTTACTGCGGATCTTCTCCTCCAGCTCAGCGTAAGACCTTGATGCAAAGGGTGCTCGCCCAAACAGGGCCTCTATATGCACACAAACAAGGTTGGGTAGACTTTCTAAAAAGGACAATCTGCAGTGATTTTATCAATGAAAAATGTAGAATAGTTTTAGGTAAAAGGTATGCATGCTTTAAATGCTTATACTGCATAACAAATTAACTTAGTTTAGCTACTGTAAATATATCTTGCATTGAAACGGTCATTGACATGAATGATGTTGGTCTTTAGTGAGAAATGATGTCATTGTCATGCTCCTGTATTTGGCTTAAAGGACTGACAGTGACAAGAACTCCTCTCATTGTGTAATCTACATTGCTACTGTATTGTGTGCTACTGCACTATTATTGTACAATTACTGTACCACACTAAAAGGGGCGCAAACCAGGCTACCGTTTTATGATTGATGACACAAATATGCTTGTGACCTACTCAGCGCGATCTTTGAAACCTGCAGGTGAACTGATCGGCTTTTTATTGTTGAAAAATAAGTGATATTAGAAATTATTATTAAAAGGGACTCACACTACAAACAAGGCACAGCAGGCATTATGGCAAAAATCATAATTGTGATTATTTTTGGTTAATCATAATTATTTAACATGATTACTAATTGACTTTTGAAACATTGTGTATTTATTGAACTTTAAAAATAATAAAAACATGACTTTTTAACAGTTGATTTACTTTTCAAATGAAAAACACATTTGAAAAAAATGAATAAAAGAGATGATTAAATTTATATATATATATATATATATATATATATATATATAATACATACATACATATATTTTATAATAAATAGTTAAATAAATAACATTAAAATATTAAATACAAATAAATTAGATCAAATATGTCGTAATGCACGTAAACTATTTAAAAAATAATTCCTGTCGGTGACTCAGTGAAAAGGGGCTAAAGGGCACAGCTGTATAAGAGCATCATTGTGAAACGCAATGTGGCACAATAATCCTTTTATCCCGGTTATCTTGTTTTCATAATTGTTGGAAGCCAAAATCGTAATTGAAAATAAATGTGATGAGTCACAAAGCCCTAACGCACAGTCAGCCCACATTCTGTACACAGTCACCTGAATATATAACGGAGCAGAATTACAATTAACAGATTATCTGAAGCGGTGTGTAACTCCACATTCAAAGGAGATGAAAGGGGAAAGACACTCACCATAGAGAATGACTCCCACTGACCAGAGATCCACCCTGGAGTCATATTGGCGTCGACACACCATCTCAGGAGCCATGTAAAGAGGAGAGCCTCTCAGGACACTCTGCTCATCCCAAGGTGACATGTACTGAGCGAAACCAAAATCTGAGAGCACATAAATTCCTCTTAAAATACAAGTGCAGGAAGTCGGAGAGAGAGTCTGTAACCAGAACGGTACAAAAAGAACAATTGCACTCATGGACAGAGAAAAGGCAACCAGATAAACTAACAAACAAAAAATCTCCAAGACGCTACATCTGCCAACACGATGTTTACTACCCCGACTGTGAATAAACATACTTTCAGAGCAATACAGCTGCTTGTTCTGTTATTCTGTTCTATTCTGCTTATGCACAAGGAGGAGTTGTTTAAGTAGAGTTTAACAAGCACATGTGGCCAGTGCAACAACAATTCTCAATTCTTCTGGTGTCTATCACCTGCATATCAAAATGACTGTGTGTGTGTGTGTGTGTGTGTGTGTGTGTGTGTGTGTGTGTGTGTGTGTGTGTGTGTGTGTGTGTGTGTGTGTGTATGAGATCACCTGCTAGTTTTAGGACAGAGCCGCTGAGCAGAATGTTTTGGGGTTTCAGGTCCAGATGTGAGATGTTTCGCTCATGAAGAAACTGAAGGGCACAGGCTGTTTGTGCAGACACACATACAAATACAGTTATACGTATCAAATAAGAATATATGTTATTTCTACCACAAGTACAAGTTACTATAATTAAAATTCAAAACTCCTGAGATTAAAAAAATAAAACTGAAGGGTTCGAAGGACTTTCCAGGCCCAATTCCCTGTAATTCAAGTACCCAACACAGCAGACTCTTCAATTTAAGGGACATGATGCAATGATGCAACTGTGGGAGACACATGCAGAGGTTTCTATTTTCGCACAAAATAAATCAATTCAAGGACTTTCCAGGATTTCAAGGACCCCTGGGAACCTTGGACGAAGCTGCTGACGCGACTCACCCATCTGTTGCAGGAAGCGCCGGACCACCCGCTCTGGTAAAATCCTGCGGCTGCGAATGAAGCAGGAGAGATCTCCACCAGAGCACCACTCCAGGATCAGATAAATGTTCTCAGCATCCCACTGATGAAAGAGAAGAAATCATTTGTTGTATTCCCAACGCTCCCTCGTACAAACTCCAACACATGTAAAACTATACATCGTACCTGAAAGTCTTTGAGCTGGACTATATGAGGGTGACGCATCGTCTTGAGGATTTCTATCTCTGTGAGCAGGTTTTCCGTCGATGCCCTGTTCAGAGTCTTCTTCCCAACCACCTTCACTGCCACCACCTCCCGACTGTCCCCCTGCAGCGTCACAGAACTAAACGTTCACTTTCACTTCAAACTACAAAACAAGACTGAACTTATTCAACCAGCGTCGTTCAGTGTTTCTTTCTGCATAACAACGGTGGAGAATAATGTGTAAATACAGCCAATCGTTTTGCTTATATTATTAATACCCCAGAATAGTTCAATCAAACTATTGTCTTATTTGTGTGCATGCATGTAAACATAGTCAGCTGGAAGTATTTATTCATTTGTGTATAATTCCACGTGAAACCGCTATGTTCATCTCGCACTAAAGTTCTTCATAAAATGAGAAAAATACAAAATGTAGTTATTTCATATAGACTTATTATTTATGGTATGATCAGAACTCATGCAAAATCATGACATACATCATTACCGAGTTAGAATTTATATTCTGTAAAGAAGTAGAGAAATGTCAAAGTTTAAAAGTTTTACAGAAAAGGAGAAAGGATCCATTGCATTGGAAAAAAACAAATCACAGAATTTCTTAAGAAGAAAGTTAGAATGAGTTATTTGTACGTGTATTTTCTATCATCTTGCCTTCACGTGTGTGTGTGTGTGTGTGTGTGTGTGTGTGTGTGTGTGTGTGTGTGTGTGTGTGTGTGTGTGTAGAAAGCACAATGTCATAAATTATTAAGTAAAGTTCAAATGAGTTCAAACTGAAACATGAATGTTGTAGCCATTGTCTGACAACATGTGAGCCCACCTTCCTGTAGGCTTTGTAGACGGTTGCATAGGTTCCACTGCCCAGCCGCTCCGTGAGGATGAAGTCGGACAGTTTCGGAGGAGCAAAGCTGGACGTTGACGCCATGCTGACGACAGTAACATCAAATTTCGCAAGCAGGTCTGTGCTGGAATGTAAGATCAATATGTTATTTCATACCAAATAAATGTCCTGATGTTCACCCTCAGAACAGTGCTGCTCAGCACCTGGTGGGATCTAAGCTTCAAGTTCTTTATTATCAAATGTAAAACAATTACACTGAACAGGTTTCATCTGGGATCTTAGGCTCCCTCTAACAATGCTCATTAAATATGTACAATTTAAAAAAGGGAAAATCAGCAAGTAAAAGCAAAATGAGAATCTAATAGATCAAATATAAGGCTAAAATATATAGCCTACATACATATACAATATTATAAAAAGTAATATACATTTGTAGTAGAGTAACTAACATCATTACATATTAAGTTATCAAAGGTTATTCTTCTTATAAAAGGAGAGAATGCTTTATAAACAGGAGTACGTGGATCTTTTAGTTAAGGGACACTTTAAAACAACCAAGATAAATAAGTTAATCGTCTCACCCCTGTGTGTCAATCATTTACATAATGCACTGTAACTGTTAGCATGTTGGAACAAGTTCAAAGTTTACATCATAAATTTATTGGATAATGTCGCTTTTCGTATCCCGAATACACGCCGATTTACAGACACGCGTGTTAAATGTCTTAAGTGGAAATCTTTCAGTAATTTGTCTCCGTAATAAGAAAGGAAACTTTAAAAAGTCAGCTGACTGAACTGGATTTGGTGTAACATCAGTGTGGGAGCTAGCTACAAGCTCTAGCTAGCTAACGTAGCACTTGCTGTGCTGGCAATGTACAGTTAGCAAGTGGTTGTCAACCGTAAGCCAAAAACAAAAGTGTTGTTTTAAATACATATGCAGATCGCCGACACGTACCTGTAGGCTAACAGATCCACGTGAATGCAAAGTTGTTTACATTGCTGACAGGTTTTGGTCTAACGCTGAACTGCAGCAGTGAACTGCTGACATTAAAATGTTTAGAACATATATCACTGCCCCCTAGCGTTGGTCCTCCATTACTGCAGAAGATCAGAAATATATTTAATATTATATATATATTAATAATATATAACATCTTTCCACAAAAAGCACCTCATAGTTTGAGTCTGTAATTGAGTAATAGTTCATAATAAAAAAAAATGAATTTCGTCCACAGAAATGTGACTTGAAATTTGCTTTATTGTGCTTATATTTACAAGTAATATGAATATTTATGGGTCTGTATTCAAATGTATTATTGAATAGCATATTCGTATTATTTCATGTGGATTTTTTATTATTATTATTATTTAGTTATAAGAATAAACAATCAGGAATACGATTTCAATTAATAAAGAAAGAAAAAAATATCTAAATAATAATAATAATAATAATAATGATAATACATGTAAGAAGAAGATGAAGAAGAAATAAGAATAAGTTTAAGTTGCTGTTATACATTTCTCATTTTCTCTAAATAATATTAAATTCTCAACAACCAAAACAACTTGAAGATGGGGTTGAATTAATAAATGTAGCTTTATAAAAAATAAAATGTCCCTAAGATTTCTTTTTTGTAAACTGTTACAATAACATTTTAAGAAAAAGTGATCATATTAACACTAATTGCATGTGTTGTTTTGCACAATATATAATTCTTAAAGTCTTTACAAAAGGTAATACAATATGGGTAAACAAACGATGAATTATACTAGTACATGTGTTATTAACATACAAATATAAATCATTAAATATATAATAACATTTATATATAAATTAAATATACGTGTTTGTTTGATATATATTGAAATAAATGTATTCTCTCATTTTGTTTGGTACAGAATCTAAAAGGAACAACAAACCATGCTTGCTTGTAGATGGCGGTTTTATTTTGAAACCCATCACCGGAAGTTGTCTGTCATTGTGGTCATTTAAAGATGGCGGAGTGCTTTGCTGCACGTTTGGCAGCCCAGGAGGAGCAAATTCGGCTCCTCTCCAAGGAAATATCCACTCTCCAGGAAGGGTTGAGCCAAGGTCGGGATGCCGTTGTTGTTGCGGAGGTCCGCCCGGAGCTGGAGAGCCTGCGGGCGGATAACGAGAAGCTGAAGTACCGGCTGCTGCACCTCCGGAGGGGTCTGCAGGCGGAGCTGCAGGCGGAGCTGCAGCTGGAGGACGCGCAGGGGAAGAAACAAGGAGTGAAGTGTGGCAAAGCTCCGGAGAAAAACACCAGCAAAGAGAAGCAGACAAACAACCGGGCTGATAAAAAGGTATTAATAAAAGATTGGGGTAGAACTACCCGGTGTAATGTGTAATGTGTAATGTGTCATGTGTCATGTGATGATGAGGTGGGGAGTAGTAGTAATGCTGCAGCTTCATGAGGGGCGGGCCTCTGTCCAAAGAAGCCAAATGACACACTACACCATCCCACTTCCAGAAATAGATGCCTCACTCAGTGTCACAGTGTGTGCACACTTTGGAAAGTGAACATGTTCACTGATATTAATAACAGGCTGATAATGTGACTCAGACACAAATAGTAGTAGAAGCTTATTGTAAGTCTCCAGATGCACAAGTAGAAATAACAGTCTAACAATGTAATGTTTTAAAGCTCCTCCTCTACCAGCTACCAACACATTAATGCATCACTAATTATAATACTATCATATATATTATATTATTCTGAAATGGAGCGTTTTTTAATTTGTGCTTTAACTACATTGGTATACTTTAGTACTTTTATATAAGTAAAGATGTTGTGGTATTACTACTTTTACTAAAGTAAAAGATCTGAGTACTTCGTCCACCTCTGGCAAAATGTACCTAAACTATCAAAAGCAAAATGATTTAATTGTGCAGTGTATATTATCAGAGAATATTATAATATTCTGTTTTTGAATACACGTAACAAAGAGCATTTTTATGTTGGAGTTCGTCGATGTGGAGCCAATTATAGATTATTTGTATACGACTGGATAGATTAGTGTTAAATACTCCATCTTTATCATATAAGCATATTCTATATTGTTTTTAATAGTAACTGGAGCGCCTTTTGTAGCGTCCGGCTTTTTTTGGGAAGTTCTTTGTTGCATGTCGCACCTGGTTCTCTCTGCCCTGTTTCTACACCATCTGTCAAATAAAGGCATTAAAAATATATAATACTTGAATAAATGACACTAAAGAAACACACACCTCTCTGTTTGTGGACAGGTGGTAACCCCGGATACCAAACCAGGTGACGGGAACAAGAAGGAGAAGAAGCAGGATAAGGGACGCGCAGGTGTGAAAGAGGTGATTATTGAAGACGCGCAGGACCTTGAACTTATCCTGCTCCCCAGTTCAACCATCAGCAGGAACACAGCGTGTGACATTTTAATAAACAACATTAAAGCTCTGGTCAAGCTTTTAGTGTTTCCTTTAATGCATTTAGGAAAGTCTGTTATATTTCCCCTGCAGCAGAAGACGCTGCCCGGATACGTTGCAGAGCGCCTCGGCCTGTACGAGGAGCTGAAGAGGGAGAGTGATGAGCTGCTGGCGAAGAAAGCTGCAGTCAGCAAGGACATCACCGTGGAGCTGCCGGACGGACGCCAGGCGGCGGGGAAAGCTTGGGTCACCACACCGTACCAGCTGGCCTGTGAGATCAGGTTAGAATCAGCTGCACAGATCCACTCGGTGTATCATCCATTAAAGGCTGTGATCAATATAGTTGGTGGTTTACAAGTGATTATTAAATTAGACGCCTTCGAAGACTTGACTTCCTGTTTCTTACCTGACTTTCCCCCAATATTACATTTATAATAATACTAAATATATATAATGTTTCCTTATTTGGGACGTGTGCACTTATAATTGTTTATGATGCTTTCTTCAGATGTATTCTGTAGGATGTAAATTACATACATTTATAATATTTCTAAAGCATTATAGTCTTTTATAGTAACCTAGAGACGTGTTGCGATGGATCACAGCAGCCGTCACACACATCTGTAAAGTTTCTGTCGCCGCTGGTAACAAACACCTCAACACTGAACCAGTCAAAACTTCTCGTGCATGTTTTTTGTGCTTCTTTATATCCACTACTGACGTTAGTGAATATGAAGCTAGTTTGGGGTTCACTTCCTGCAGAAGGACTTTAGAGCTGTTGAAGGTGTTTCACTTTTGGAGTCCAGTCTTCGTCTTTACGTTTGTTTGGGCGTTCTTTACTTAATTCTCTTTTCTTTTAAACATCTGATCTTAAGATGATGAAACGACACATTTAAGAGGAACGTGTATGAACTAGGAAGATGCTGGTGAATGAGGCTCAATCTTTCTTTTCATCATGATGATGGCGGTAATCACTGACGCAGCATTTCTGAGGCATCTGTCTTGCGCTCGGTCTTTCAGCCAGGGCCTCGCTGACAACGCTGTGATTTCTCGGGTGAACGAGGAGCTCTGGGACCTGGACCGACCGCTCGAGCAGGACTGCTCTCTTGAGATCTTACGCTTTGACAATGAGGACGCTCAGGCTGTGAGTGCACGGAGCTTTTACACGTTTAAACATTTTACCTCATGGATCGAAGTCGAGCAGTAACATCTTGATCTCGTGCTCTAGGTGTATTGGCACTCCAGTGCTCACATCCTGGGGGAGGCCATGGAGAACTTTTACGGGGGTTGTTTGTGTTACGGACCCCCCATCGAGAACGGTTTCTACTACGACATGTTCCTGGATGCACAAAAGTGAGCAAGTATTTTTACTTTCAGTGTTGAGACATAAATATGCTCAGCACCTGCAGCTCTGATGATTTATGTCACCGTGTTGCATCATGTCAGACACGACTCTGTAATCACAAACGTCACGCTAATGACCTGAACGTGTTTGCTGTCTCCAGGGGAGTCTCCAGCACGGAGTTTGGAGACCTTGAGACTTTGTGTAAAGCCGTGGTGAAGGAGAAACAGCCCTTTGAGAGGCTGGAAATCAGCAAGGAGACGCTGTTGAAGATGTTTAAGGTGAGAAGGAGCGCTGCCGTCGGCCGCTTGTGGGAATTTGGATTTAATTCTGGCATTTATTGTCCAGTTGTTCTAAATGTTGAAAGCTGGAAACATGGTTATTGTTCCACAGCTGCTGATGAGAAAACAACTTGTGTTTCTTTCAGTACAACAAATTCAAGTGTCGCATTCTGAATGAGAAGGTCAGCACCCCCACGACCACAGTCTACAGGTACGATGTTTCTCAAGAGGAGAATTATTAACTGGATGTTTTTATTTTAAGAGGATGTGTGAAGTCTTTGTTTGTAAACCTAACTGTTGTGTAATCCTGGTTAGATGTGGACCCTTGATTGACTTGTGCCGAGGTCCCCATGTCAGACATACAGGCAAGATTAAGGCCATGAAGATCTACAAGGTATGTGAATCTTTTTTTATATATATATATATATATATATATATATATATATATATATATATATATCTCTGCATACCAAGTGAATGAAAATGTGATATAATTTTAATGTTTTTATTCTGTATTTTATGTATGTATGCATTTTATTTTCTATTTTTTACTCTTTTTATTTTTAATCCTCATTCAACCCTTGTTTTCCAGGTAGAAACCTCATTTACAATACAGCCAAGTTTTATAAAAAAAAGGAAATCCTAGGAACCGAGAAACACAAATTAAAAAAACGTAATAATTAAAAACACAATTCGAGATTTAAGGCAATAAACTAACTAGCAATCTTCCCCCCCCCCCCCCTGTCATCAGAACTCCTCCACCTACTGGGAGGGCCGCTCCGACATGGAGACGCTCCAGAGGATCTATGGGATTTCCTTCCCAGACTCAAAGATGCTGAAGGAGTGGGAACGCTTTCAGGAGGAGGCCAAGAATAGAGACCATCGCAAGATTGGCAAAGTGAGTCACTGTAGGCGGTCATGTCCGAGCCCACCCAGCTGGAGACTGAAACGCTACAGAGAGACATTTTGATTGGTAATTGTATAATATGATGGCTGGCTCGTCTCCCTTTGAGGTCTTTTTGTAGGAGTTAATCCTCGTGAGTGTCTGTTTGTGGGTTTATAGATGTGGTGAAACCCTGAAACTAACACGGATCACAGTTTCCATAAAGGAACCGTGAAGAAGAACAAAATGCAGCATTAGAGTTAGAAAAGGCAAAATCATCAAATTTAGTTGCAGTTTTGGACACGAAACCCACGTTGTCTGGAACGAAATCGTCTGTTGCTGCGTTCTCCCAGCGGAGGGCGCTGTGCTTCTTCATATTGGCACATTTGGGACCACTGAGTCATCTGAGCGGCCCAGCTGGTTTCCCAGCATGGGAGACGCAGACGGCGGCACCTCACTCCGCACTGATCACAACACAGATCCACGTTCAGCCTCAGAGTCAAGATGTTGCTGTTGAAGCCCGTTGGATGGAGGTGACAAAAGTGACATGTTGTTTTGAAGATGGTGCTCTGTGGCACGAACCCAAGTGGAGTCGTATCATCTGCACAGAGCAGCGTGAACGCAAAGCATTTCTGAAACCTCTACATGCAGACAATAAAATCATAAATATAATACACTTTATTTATGGAGCGTCTTTCATACAAGTGAAGAAACGAGAGAATAAATAAAAACATGATGCAGATATTAAAACTGCACGATAACAAGCGATTCAACAACGCAAGGAATCAGGACAAGAAAGAGAAGTGAGGTTTGTATTTTAAAACGGCAGCAGAGGATCTGAGAGGAAAGGATTATATAAAGAACTCCCAGAGGGGCGTTTCATAAAGATTACTATTAAAGACTTATCAGACCCTCTGTCCTTAGACCCCCTGTCCTCAGACCCTCTGTCCTCAGACCCTCTGTCCTCAGACCCTCTGTCCTTAGACCCCCTGTCCTCAGACCCTCTGTCCTCAGACCCTCTGTCCTCAGACCCTCTGTCCTCAGACCCTCTGTCCTTAGATCCCCTGTCCTCAGACCCTCTGTCCTCAGACCCTCTGTCCTTAGACCCTCTGTCCTCAGACCCTCTGTCCTCAGACCCTCTGTCCTCAGATCCTCTGTCCTCAGACCCTCTGTCCTCAGACCCTCTGTCCTTAGACCCTCTGTCCTCAGACCCTCAGACCCTCTGTCCCCAGACCCTCTGTCCTCAGACCCTCTGTCCTTAGACCCTCTGTCCCCAGACCCTCTGTCCCCAGACCCTCTGTCCTCAGACCCTCTGTCCTCAGACCCTCTGTCTTTAGAACCTCTGTCCTCAGACCCTCTGTCCTCAGACCCTCTGTCCTCAGACCCTCTGTCTTTAGAACCCCTGTCCTCAGACCCTCTGTCCTCAGACCCTCTGTCCTCAGACCCTCTGTCCTCAGACCCTCTGTCCTCAGACCCTCTGTCTTTAGAACCCCTGTCCTCAGACCCTCTGTCCTCAGACCCTCTGTCCTCAGACCCTCTGTCCTTAGACCCTCTGTCTTTAGAACCTCTGTCCTCAGACCCTCTGTCCTCAGACCCTCTGTCCTCAGACCCTCTGTCCTCAGACCCTCTGTCCTTAGACCCTCTGTCCTCAGACCCTCTGTCCTTAAACCCTCTGTCCTTAGAACCTCTGTCTTTAGACCCTCTGTCCTTAAACCCTCTGTCCTTAGACCCTCTGTCTTTAGACCCTCTGTCTTTAGACCCTCTGTCCTTAAACCCTCTGTCTTTAGACCCTCTGTCTTTAGACCCTCTGTCCTTAGACCCTCTGTCTTTAGACCCTCTGTCTTTAGACCCTCTGTCCTTTCATGTTAGAAACCTCAGGGAGAGACTGAGGAGGGATCCCTCTCCCAGGACGGACAGACGTGCAATAGATGTTGTGTGTACAGGATAAACAACATAGTTCAAATACAACATTTGACAGAAATGATGTTGTGTTGAAAAAGAGAAAGTTTTGATGAATCCAGGAAAATGTCAACAAGGCTTCCTGGTGTCCAGCAGGACCAGGGCAGCAGGCGCAGCCACGATTCATGATCCTGACGTAACCTTTATCAGTGGCATCCTGTCACATGAGACACAGACACTCTGGGGAAACCTCTATCTTCATCTTTTACTTGTTGAATTGTCCTGGTTAGTTTAAGTGTATCCAGTCTATGGTTCTAAGTCTTCATCAGTGTTTTAATCATCATTAATGTGACGAAGGTTTTTCTTCACTGTGCACGTTGAACATCCGTTAAAGACATGTTCTCACAATAAGCCCCTCCCTTTTTAATCCCATACTTTAACTTACTTCCATTTTCTTTCAGTGACAGTGTTACTGAAATGGAAACATTTCAGTAACAAAGCTTCATTTTAACAAAGCTTCATTTTAACAAAGTGGTCTGGATGCATATGGGATCATGATTATGTTATTTGATCCTATAGACGCTCAACATTTGAGCCAAGGTATTCTGTTATTGTTGATTGACACAACTTAAATCTACTTTAAATGCATAAGAAAGATCTTAGAAAAACCATAACATTCTCAAACTACTGAATCTGAGCACTCTTTAACCACATTACAAACCTTCTGAGGTTTCCTATAGGATCTTCTGTTGACCAGTGTAATAACTAACATCCCCCCTGCGGAGGCCGTCCTCCCACTTTAATAACCTCTGAAATAAACTCATGAACACAACAAATCACAAGTTGGTTCCATAAATCACAAGATGTGCTGACACTGTTGGACTAATGTATTTGTTTGTCCTCACATCTCTCTCCGGTTCTCCTCGGACTCCTTTGAGCTTTTTTCGGCGCTCAGTCGCTGACAGATGGTCTGTGATTGGATACCTCCCCCGTGTGCGCGTGTGTGTGCGCGTGTGTAGAGGTGTGTGTGCGTGCGTGCGTGTGTGTGTGTAGAGGTGTGTGTGTGTGTGTGTGTGCGTGCGTGTGTGTGTGTAGAGGTGTGTGTGCGTAGGTGTTTCCTGCTGATTGTACCTGCAGATATGTGAAGTCCTAAAAACGTCCTGTTTTGTGTGATTGACAGGATCAGGAGCTGTTCTTCTTCCACGACCTCAGCCCCGGCAGCTGTTTCTTCCTGCCACGAGGAGCCTACATCTACAACACGCTCACCGAGTTCATCAGGGTAGGAGTCTAAAGTCACGGTATTAATATCTATTATCACATCATTAATGAGTAGAGCTCACAGAGATGATGTATGCTTCCCGTCCGCAATTTGTTTGTTATATTGTTTTCAAACGTTGGTGACCTCATCACAAGTGTCCCGTGATGCTGAAAAACATTTGTCACAATAAGCTTTGGTTAAAAACACTTTATTGAGGATCTTCTGTGGTGATTACCCTTTTCTGTTTTTAAAAACTCCAGAGATGCTGAAAAACAAAAACACTTAAACCGCCGTCACCCTGAGTCAGCGAGGCTCCAGCTGAGTGTAACGAGTCGACCACAAACCTTTAACTTTTGCAAAGTGTGTGTGTGTGTGTGTGTGTGTGTGTGTGTGTGTGTGTGTGTGTGTGTGTGTGTGTGTGTGTGTGTGTGTGTGTGTGTGTGTGTGTGTGTGTGTGTGTGTGTGTGTGTGTGTGTGTGTGTGTGGCTTGCCTGCAGCAGAGCAGTCCTCTCTGATGGACAGAAGTTCTCAGTTAAAGGAATAGTTCACAGAATGATGACTTGTGTGTCAGCTGCTCACCACACTGAACAAAGTCTTGAAGTAAATGGAGCAGAAAACGCCCGTTTAAAAACTCTCACACAACTCGTGCAGTTTAATCCAAGTGTCACTTATCCAGTCGATGCTCACTGCTTCCCAAACCTTAGTATTTAAAACTCTTCGTGCACTTGAGTCCGAACTGTAATCTAGTAATCTTTTAGTGATAAAGCTTGTGTTTGGGAAGTAGTGATCACACGACAAAGATAAATGAGACTTGGATTATACTGCACGATGTTTTGATGTAGTCTTTCTGTCATTCTTGAAGACTCCTCTCCGCTGTTTGACTCGTTCACCGTGGAGGAATGTGAGAAAAGCAACGTTTTCTTCAAGAATTGAGGAGCACGAGGCGAGTAGTTAATATAAAATGTTGTGGTTTGTGTGAAGTATTCCTTTAAGAGCAGAGCTCGTCTGAAGCTGCACACACTTCAGTGTGACTGTACAGAAAGTTGTCTCTGTGACATATCTGCAGAGATGTGTTGACATCTTGAGAGGCTTTCACACACACACACACACACACACACCGGACCAAGCCAAGGAGACCACATTGCACAGAACCGGTGCGAGATCATTATCACGTCACTTCAGACTGTTATCTATGTGTAAAATAAAAAACAGCATGCCGTGCATTTCCCTCTGCAACATATCGCTGATATATCATATCGGTTCAACAGTGAGCACATTCTTTAGATGCTGGAGGTGGATTGAGCACGACATGCAGGTTTTGTATCTTCTGCTGACTTGTATGTATTCAGGTGAAGCTCACTGAGCATGATGTTGTTAAGCTCATTCCTGTTTCAGTGCCAGTTGAACTCCTTCCAGGGACACCAGTCTTCCACTGTTGGCTGCCAAACAGCTCAACTGGACATTAAAATGTTTTGCTTCAGGAAAACAAAACTCACAGGATGTGGTTTCCATTGCAGGAGCAACAGAAGGCACGTGACTGTGCAGAACCACCTGGCGGGTTTCGCTTGTTTATGTGGTTTTGATGTTGTTCTAGGGTGAGTACTGGAGAAGAGGCTTTCAGGAAGTAGCCACCCCCAACATCTATAACAGCAAACTGTGGGAGACGTCTGGCCACTGGCAGCACTACAGCGAAAACATATTCTCCTTCCCTGTGGAAGAGGACATCTTTGCACTGAAGCCCATGAACTGCCCCGGACACTGGTAATGTTGTAAATCCAGCAACACGCAGATTATTGAAAGCGTCTCAGTCGTGTAAGTTCCTGCTCTCTGCTCGTCCTGCAGTCTGATGTTCGGCCACCGGCCTCGCTCGTGGAGGGAGCTTCCTCTGAGGCTGGCAGATTTCGGGGTCCTCCACAGAAACGAGCTGTCGGGAACACTGACGGGGCTGACCAGAGTGCGCCGTTTCCAGCAGGATGACGCTCACATTTTCTGCACGATGGATCAGGTGACTACATCATTTTTTAAAAAGATTGTTATACAAGCGGGAAGTCTTTGAACATGTGACCGTTTAGAAAAACAAGTAACAACTTTTATTCCTCAAATCACGTCTACAGATCGAGTCGGAGATGAAGGGCTGTCTGGACTTCCTGCGCTGTGTTTACAGTGTGTTCGGCTTCTCCTTCCAGCTTCACCTCGCCACGCGTCCAGAGAAGTATCTGGGGGACATCGCTGTGTGGGACCAGGCTGAGAAGGTAAACGTCCTCGTGCAGCGTGGTGATGATTTAAAGTGGATCCAGTCTCTTCTCACTTTCCTTGTGTGTTCTTGTCAGCGTTGTGCTCACATGTTACTTCTGCCTGTTTATACAACATGAACTGGTTTGTATTCCAGCTGAGTGGGAGAATAGTAGGAGGTTATCACATCATGACATGAGGGCATCCCTGAAGTGTAGACGTGCACGTGTTAACCTGCGCCTCGTGTTTCAACAGCAACTGGAGAACAGCCTGAACGAGTTTGGGGAGTCATGGAAACTCAACCCTGGAGACGGAGCTTTTTATGGACCGAAGGTTCGGAACATTCAATATTTCCTGCCAAAAACAAATCCTCCTAAAGTCGTCTCAGGTCTGTGAAGTGATTCATTTCTGTGCGCTTGCAGATTGACATTAAGATCAAAGATGCGATTGGCCGTTACCACCAGTGTGCAACCATTCAGCTGGACTTTCAGCTGCCGATCCGCTTCAACCTGACCTTTGTGGGGTGAGTCACCTGATGGATGATGATGATGATGACGCACTAAATGTTAATCCCCTCCTGAATCACACGGCTCAGCTGTTTTAAGAAGTTGTTTGATGTGAACTTGTTGAGCCAGCTCAGGGTTGATTTATCACTTCAGTTTGTAAACTCTGCATCAGGAACACATCCAGCAACAGACTGTGAGGAGTTTACAGTTTGTGCATTAGTGTCATGGATTACAAACGTAAAGGAAAGGGGGGGGGGGGGGGGTCATCTTTAACTTAAATGATTTACACTCAAAATATGAGTTTAGAGAGAGTCTGGTTCCATAACTCCATAACATCCCTAACCCTAACAGTATTACAGTACATTACATTATAGTACATCACATTACATTATAGTACCTTACATTACATTATAGTACATTACATTATATTACATTATATTACATTATAGTACATTATAGTACCTTACATTACATTATAGTACATCACATTACCTTACATTACAGTATATTACATTATAGTACATTACAGTACAGTACATTACAGTACAGTACATTACAGTACAGTACATTATATTATATTACAGTACATTACATTATATTACATTACATTATATTACATTATAGTACATTACAGTACATTACAGTACATTACATTATATTACATTATATTACATTACATTATAGTACATTACAGTACATTACATTATAGTACATTACAGTACATTACATTACAGTACATTACATTATAGTACATTACAGTACAGTACATTATAGTACATTACAGTACATTACATTACAGTACAGTACAGTACATTACAGTACAGTACATTATAGTACATTACAGTACATTACATTATAGTACAGTACAGTACAGTACAGTACAGTACATTACAGTACAGTACAGTACAGTACATTACAGTACATTATATTACAGTACATTACATTATATTACATTATATTACATTATAGTACATTACAGTACATTACATTATATTACATTATATTACATTATAGTACATTACATTACAGTACATTACATTATAGTACATTACAGTACATTACATTACAGTACATTACATTATAGTACATTACATTATAGTACATTATATTACATTATAGTACATTACATTATATTACATTATATTACATTATAGTACATTACATTACATTACAGTACATTACATTATAGTACATTACAGTACATTATAGTACATTACATTATATTACATTACAGTACATTACATTACAGTACATTACATTATAGTACATTACAGTACAGTACATTACAGTACAGTACATTATAGTACATTACAGTACATTACATTATAGTACAGTACATTACAGTACAGTACATTATAGTACATTACAGTACATTACAGTACATTACATTATAGTACATTACAGTACAGTACATTACAGTACAGTACATTATAGTACATTACATTACAGTACATTACATTATAGTACATTACAGTACATTACATTACAGTACATTACATTATAGTACATTACAGTACATTACATTATAGTACATTATAGTACATTACATTATATTACATTATATTACATTATAGTACATTACATTACAGTACAGTATAGTACATTACATTACAGTACATTACATTATAGTACATTACAGTACATTATAGTACATTACATTATAGTACATTACAGTACAGTACATTACAGTACAGTACATTATAGTACATTACATTACAGTACATTACATTATAGTACATTACAGTACATTACATTACAGTACATTACATTATAGTACATTACAGTACATTACATTATAGTACATTATAGTACATTACATTATATTACATTATATTACATTATAGTACATTACATTACAGTACAGTATAGTACATTACATTACAGTACATTACATTATAGTACATTACAGTACATTATAGTACATTACATTATATTACATTATAGTACATTACATTACATTATAGTACATTACAGTACATTATAGTACATTACATTATATTACATTATAGTACATTACATTATAGTACATTACAGTACATTATAGTACAGTACATTACATTATAGTACATTACATTATAGTACATTACATTATATTACAGTACATTACATTATAGTACAGTACATTACATTATAGTACAGTACATTACATTATAGTACCTTACAGTACATTACATTATAGTACAGTACATTACATTATAGTACAGTACATTACATTATAGTACATTACAGTACAGTACATTATAGTACAGTACATTACATTATAGTACAGTACATTACAGTACATTACAGTACATTACATTATAGTACATTACAGTACAGTACATTACATTATAGTACATTACATTACAGTACATTACATTATAGTACAGTACAGTACATTACAGTACAGTACATTACATTATAGTACATTACAGTACATTACATTATAGTACATTACATTATATTATAGTACATTACATTATATTACATTATAGTACATTACAGTACATTACATTATAGTACATTACATTATAGTACATTATAGTACATTACATTATATTACATTATAGTACATTACAGTACATTACATTATAGTACATTATAGTACATTACATTATAGTACATTACATTATAGTACATTACATTATAGTACATTACATTATAGTACAGTACATTACATTATAGTACATTACAGTACAGTACATTATAGTACAGTACATTACATTATAGTACAGTACATTACATTATAGTACAGTACATTACATTATAGTACATCACATTACATTATATTACATTATAGTACAGTACATTACATTATAGTACCTTACAGTACATTACATTATAGTACAGTACATTACATTATAGTACAGTACATCACAGTACAGTACATTACATTACATTATAGTACAGTACATTACATCACAGTACAGTACATTACATTATATTACATTATAGTACAGTACATTACATCACAGTACATTACATTATATTACATTATATTACATTATAGTACAGTACATTACATCACAGTACATTACATTATAGTACCTTACAGTACATTACATTATATTACAGTACATTACATCACAGTACAGTACATCACATTATATTACATTATATTACATTATAGTACAGTACAGTACATTACATCACATTATAGTACCTTACATTACAGTACAGTATAGTACCTTACAGTACAGTACATCACAGTATAGTAGAGTACATTATAGTACAGTACAGTACATTACATTATAGTACATCACATTACATTATATTACATTATAGTACAGTACATTACATTACATTACAGTACAGTACATCACAGTACAGTACATTACATTACATTATATTACATTATATTACATTATAGTACAGTACAGTACATTACATTATAGTACATCACATTACATTATATTACATTATAGTACAGTACATTACATTATAGTACAGTACATCACAGTACAGTACATTACATTACATTATATTACATTATAGTACAGTACATTACATTATAGTACATTACATTATAGTACAGTACATCACAGTACAGTACATTACATTATATTACATTATATTACATTATAGTACAGTACAGTACATTACATTATAGTACCTTACAGTACATTACATTATAGTACAGTACATTAAATCACAGTACAGTACATTACATTACATTATATTACATTATAGTACAGTACAGTACATTACATTATAGTACCTTACAGTACATTACATTATAGTACAGTACATCACAGTACAGTACATTACATTATATTACATTATATTACATTATAGTACAGTACATTACATTATAGTACCTTACAGTACATTACATTATAGTACAGTACATTACATTATAGTACCTTACAGTACATTACATTATAGTACCTTACAGTACATTACATTATAGTACAGTACATTACATTATAGTACAGTACATCACAGTACAGTACATTACATTACATTATAGTACAGTACATTACATCACAGTACAGTACATTACATTATATTACATTATAGTACAGTACATTACATCACAGTACATTACATTATATTACATTATATTACATTATAGTACAGTACATTACATCACAGTACATTACATTATAGTACCTTACAGTACATTACATTATATTACAGTACATTACATCACAGTACAGTACATTACATTATATTACATTATATTACATTATAGTACAGTACAGTACATTACATCACATTATAGTACCTTACATTACAGTACAGTATAGTACCTTACAGTACAGTACATCACAGTATAGTAGAGTACATTATAGTACAGTACAGTACATTACATTATAGTACATCACATTACATTATATTACATTATAGTACAGTACATTACATACATTACAGTACAGTACATCACAGTACAGTACATTACATTACATTATATTACATTATATTACATTATAGTACAGTACAGTACATTACATTATAGTACATCACATTACATTATATTACATTATAGTACAGTACATTACATTATAGTACAGTACATCACAGTACAGTACATTACATTACATTATATTACATTATAGTACAGTACATTACATTATAGTACATTACATTATAGTACAGTACATCACAGTACAGTACATTACATTATATTACATTATATTACATTATAGTACAGTACAGTACAGTACATTACATTACATTATATTACATTATAGTACAGTACAGTACATTACATTATAGTACCTTACAGTACATTACATTATAGTACAGTACATCACAGTACAGTACATTACATTATATTACATTATATTACATTATAGTACAGTACATTACATTATAGTACCTTACAGTACATTACATTATAGTACAGTACATTACATCACAGTACATTACATTATATTACATTATAGTACAGTACAGTACATCACAGTACATTACATTATATTACATTATATTACATTATAGTACAGTACATTACATCACAGTACATTACATTATAGTACCTTACAGTACATTACATTATATTACAGTACATTACATCACAGTACAGTACATTACATTATATTACATTATATTACATTATAGTACAGTACATTACATCACATAGTACCTTACATTACAGTACAGTATAGTACCTTACAGTACAGTACATCACAGTATAGTAGAGTACATTATAGTACAGTACAGTACATTACATTATAGTACATCACATTACATTATATTACATTATAGTACAGTACATTACATTACATTATAGTACAGTACATCACAGTACAGTACATTACATTATATTACATTATATTACATTATAGTACAGTACAGTACATTACATTATAGTACATCACATTACATTATATTACATTATAGTACAGTACAGTACATTACATTATAGTACAGTACATCACAGTACAGTACATTACATTACATTATATTACATTATAGTACAGTACATTACATTATAGTACATTACATTATAAGTACAGTACATCACAGTACAGTACATTACATTATATTACATTATATTACATTATAGTACCTTACAGTACATTACATTATAGTACAGTACATTAAATCACAGTACAGTACATTACATTACATTACATTATAGTACAGTACAGTACATTACATTATAGTACCTTACAGTACATTACATTATAGTACAGTACATCACAGTACAGTACATTACATTATATTACATTATATTACATTATATTACATTATATTACAGTACATTACATTATAGTACCTTACAGTACATTACAGTACAGTACATTACATCACAGTACAGTACATTACATTATATTACATTATAGTACAGTACATTACATCACAGTACATTACATTATATTACATTATATTACATTATAGTACAGTACATTACATCACAGTACATTACATTATATTACATTATATTACATTATAGTACCTTACAGTACATTACATTATAGTACAGTACATTAAATCACAGTACAGTACATTACATTACATTACATTATAGTACAGTACAGTACATTACATTATAGTACCTTACAGTACATTACATTATAGTACAGTACATCACAGTACAGTACATTACATTATATTACATTATATTACATTATATTACATTATATTACAGTACATTACATTATAGTACCTTACAGTACATTACAGTACAGTACATTACATCACAGTACATTACATTATATTACATTATAGTACAGTACATTACATCACAGTACATTACATTATATTACATTATATTACATTATAGTACAGTACATTACATCACAGTACATTACATTATAGTACCTTACATTACATCACAGTACAGTACATTATATTACATTATATTACATTATAGTACAGTACATTACATCACATTACATTATAGTACCTTACATTACAGTACAGTATAGTACCTTACAGTACAGTACATCACAGTATAGTAGAGTACATTATAGTACAGTACAGTACATTACATTATAGTACAGTATAGTACAGTACCGTACAGTACAGTACATCACAGTATAGTACAGTACTTTATAGTACAGTACATTATAGTACAGTATAGTACAGTACCGTACAGTACAGTACATCACAGTATAGTAGAGTACTTTATAGTACAGTACATTATAGTACAGTATAGTACAGTACCGTACAGTACAGTACATCACAGTATAGTAGAGTACTTTATAGTACAGTACAGTACATTACATTATAGTACAGTACAGTACATTACATTATAGTACAGTACCGTACAGTACAGTACATCACAGTATAGTACAGTACTTTATAGTACAGTACAGTACATTACATTATAGTACAGTATAGTACAGTACCGTACAGTACAGTACATCACAGTATAGTACAGTACTTTATAGTACAGTACAGTACATTACATTATAGTACAGTATAGTACAGTACCGTACAGTACAGTACATCACAGTATAGTACAGTACTTTATAGTACAGTACAGTACATTACATTATAGTACAGTACCGTACAGTACATCACAGTATAGTACAGTACTTTATAGTACAGTACAGTACATTACATTATAGTACAGTATAGTACAGTACCGTACAGTACAGTACATCACAGTATAGTACAGTACTTTATAGTACAGTACAGTACATTACATTATAGTACAGTATAGTACAGTACCGTACAGTACAGTACATCACAGTATAGTAGAGTACTTTATAGTACAGTACAGTACATTACATTATAGTACAGTACAGTACATTACATTATAGTACAGTACCGTACAGTACAGTACATCACAGTATAGTACAGTACTTTATAGTACAGTACAGTACATTACATTATAGTACAGTATAGTACAGTACCGTACAGTACAGTACATCACAGTATAGTACAGTACTTTATAGTACAGTACAGTACATTAAATTATAGTACAGTATAGTACAGTACCGTACAGTACAGTACATCACAGTATAGTAGAGTACATTATAGTACAGTACAGTACATTACATTATAGTACAGTACCGTACAGTACATCACAGTATAGTAGAGTACATTATAGTACAGTACAGTACATTACATTATAGTACAGTACCGTACAGTACAGTACATCACAGTATAGTACAGTACATTATAGTACAGTACATTATAGTACCTTACAGTACATTATAGTACATTACAGTACATTATAGTACAGTACAGTACATTATAGTACAGTACATTATAGTACCTTACAGTACATTATAGTACAGTACATTATAGTACCTTACAGTACATTTAGCTAACGCTTTTGTCCAAAGCGACAAAGTGCAAACAATCCTGGAGGTTAAACTCTGAACAGCAAGAATCTTGTAAGAATAGCTTCAAATACAATCGTATCAGTGAACGGTCTTCAGCCCGTTTGAAGTGCAACATACAGAAACCATAGAACACAAATTCAACTATTAGCTATAAATAAGCCAAACCAAGCATGACGCCATAAAATGTATTTTGTCCACAACTCAAACAGAAACCAGAAGATATTCAGATTTAAATGACTCAAACTGAATAATCGTTTAAATCTTTGCAGCTCTACACGATATTATCCTATATGTGTATTATTGACATGATATCAATATTTAATTTATAGCATGTCATGTTATTGTGGATACCGGTGTATACGCACATATCCTGTTACTAAACGCTGCTAGTTAATGTTTCGATGTACTTGTACTCTGCATCTCAATGTAGTGTAACATAAAGGTAATAAAACATTCTCTCTGCACTTCTTACAGGAAGGACGGGGACGACCGAGCCCGACCAGTCATCATCCACCGGGCCATCTTGGGCTCAGTGGAGAGGATGATTGCCATCCTCACAGAGAACTACGCAGGGAAATGGTGAGACGCTTTCTGCTTGCTTTGCATTTAAAAGCTTATAAATCTAATCCACAATGCTGACATGTTTAGTGAGTCATTATTTTAGATATTGTGTCACAATAAAACTGGTTATGAGTGACATGCCATCTTCCTAGAGTTCCAAACCTTCCTCTGTATCGAACATAAGGATACAGATTTCACCCCGCAGTAGTGTGAAGATATCACAGCAGTATATCAGTGTGAAGATTGTTTCATCAGTCTGTCCGTCCCAACAGGCCTCTGTGGCTCTCTCCACGTCAGGTGATGTTAGTGCCCGTCAACCCCTCCCTAGAGGAGTACGCCAAGAAAGTAGGTCTTCCACTTCCCCATCCTCCCCACATTCATCTACAGTCACACGAGTGCAGACAATAATTATCTGTGGAACTGCTGAAGGTAACGTAAATGTTTGTCCCACCTGTCAGGTGTGTAAGCAGTTCACAGAAGCCGGTTTCATGGCAGATGCTGATCTGGACTCCAGCTGTCTGCTCAACAAGAAGATCCGCAACGCCCAGTTGGCCCAATACAACTTCATTCTTGGTAAGAAAATGTACATTCAGGAGCGCTGACTGATTCAATAACATTTCAAAAGTACATTGTGTGTGTGTGTGTGTGTGTGTGTGTGTGGCTGTGTGTGTGTGGCTGTGTGTGTGTGGCTGTGTGTGTGTGGCTGTGTGTGTGTGGCTGTAAATGTAAAGGATCAAACCGTACCAAAACTTAAAGGTTTGGTAAAACAGTGTTAGTGAAATTTGCGGTGGCCCATGTCAAGCTGTTGTCTTCTTGTGTCTTGGCAGTGGTGGGAGAGAAGGAGAAGATGACTAACGGTGTCAATGTGCGCACGCGAGACAACAAAGTCCACGGAGAGCTGTCGGTGGCCGAGGTGCTGGCTCGCCTGACCCTGCTCAACCAATGCCGCTGTCCAAACGCAGAGGAGGAGTTCTGATCGAGACGCAAAGCAGACTCGAGCATTGAAAAACATCCACTACAGTCAGAAGAGCAGTAAAGGGACGAGTGATGGCACATGTGAAGATGGTTCAGTGAAAGTGTAGTAGAGCAGAACTCAGACAGGAACTGATGAGCTGATTTTCTGTAAGTGAATTGGGCAACAAAACAACTTTAAATTGCCCACTGATCCTGTGAAGGGGAGAAAAGGACACGTTTGTGTGCGTGGTCTATCTGAAGGGAAGTTACTTGATCATTTGAGGAAACGATGTGATCATTGTCAAAATGAAGGTTGTGTGAATTTGGCACAGATCTTTCACAAAGGTCCGTCTCTGTGGGGAAATAAAATAAAGCTACTGAATGTGAGCGTTTTGTTCTTTTTATTTCCACAATGATAGAAATGTTCTTTTTTTACAACAATTGCATCTCATGATAGACGGCAGAAGGATTATTTTGTAGAGACGTGCAGCCTTTTACAGAAATGTGTTGTGCTTGATAATCAAACACCTATACGCCTTTCATTTAAGGGCTTAGTTTTCAACATTAGTGGGGGTCGGGGCTCAAACTCTTAATTTCATGCATTCTGATGAAGCACACAATTTATGTTGAGGAAAACAGAAAAAATCTGAATAAAATATAATTTAGTGTTATCCCTGCTGAGTAAACACATGTAGCATTATTTACTCTTCCATCTTTTTTTGTGTTTGTTTGGGGAATTAACCTTTTTTTAATGATTCATTAATTTATAAACCCCTGACTTTGTGTTTCACAAAGACTTCCTGCTCGTTCAAAACACATCGTTCTTTTGGAATTCGTAATATTTTGTGGGGGGAAAAGGTAATATTATATATTGTATATTACGAGAATAAACTTGTAATTTAAAGAGAATAAGGTCATGATATTTTAAGGAAAATTTACCTGTCCTATTCTGCTGTGCATAATGAAGCACTTGCCTCTTCATGCCTCGAGACTGCTGATGATCCTTTTATTTCCTACATGACTTGAACGCAGCTTCGGTTAGCTCTGCTACAACAATGGCCACTATCTGTCAGATTTGGAGACCGGACCGAGGACGATGCTTTAAAACCTACGGAATTGTCATCGTTTTGTTTATGGACCTGGTCTTACAATGTGTTAACGGTATGTTTAGGGGGGGGGCAGTCACATATTCAAACCAGCTTCACTCGTGTTTATAGCTAGCTTACATTTGTCGTACTAACCGTAGCTTCCTCCCAATGAGTTAGCATTAACTGGTTAGCCAGCGAGCTAACGCTAGTGCACCTAAGGTTAGCTAGTTAGCAATGAAAACATTGGATGCAGTGAGTAGCGCTGATTCAACAGCTGTTTGTCTAATACACCAGGCGGGTTGTTTAATTACACAGTGTTTAATGTACAATATATGAGGGCTAACAGTTGCTCATGCTAATTTACAAGACGTGTTTCTAGTCAGTTGACGCCTAACTGTTACGTTAGCTAGCTTAGCTTACATTTTTTTTATTTCAATGCAATCCATTTTTAATTACCAACACGTGCACTAGACTTCTACTTTATATTTAACCATGGCATGTCTGTCTCGTAACACGACAATGCAGCAAAAAATATTGCTCATTATTTCCAAAATCAGCACAATATTTATTGTTTATATTGTGTTTTTATAATGTTGGTGATATCAGATAAGCAGAAGAATCTTCTTTAATGTCTGGTTTGCTCGTCAGGTTACCTGAGCTCTCCTCATGTTGGCCAGGAGCCTTCCTACACCAGGGATGCCCCGCAAGAACCTGTCATCACCAGCCCAGTGGTGCCTGCTGCAGCCTCAGGTAAGTGAACACATCAGGTATTCATCAAACTAACTATGACCTGGAACTAGAGTTTATTTTAAGCATGTATATATTTTACAGCGGTTCCACAAGGTGCTGGAAATGCTTCTAATAATCCGTATACTATATATAGAGAATGCACTGTTGCTGACCAGCAGGCAGCCTTAATAGGATAATCGGTCATCAGCGAGCAATGTTAGTCTTTCACCTCCCACAGCCTTATTTTCTACATTTGGCAAGAGATTCAGAGGGATTCGGTTACAAGTGTATCGCCACACCCAGTGATGATCTCAGACAGCCATGACAGTAACTTGCACCAAAGCTTTTTAACATTGCGTTGATTATTCTTGCTAGAAATGGAAACACTCCTGTGATCTAACATTTCCTGTTTTGCAGAGTCCCCTGCAGATGAAGAGAGCTACACTTCCAGGTGTCCTAGCGGGGGTTTGTGTCGGCGCCTGCCAGCTGATTGCTTGCACTGCAATTATCAACACAACTGCACCTACAGGAAACCGACTTCCTTCACTTGTAAACCAAAAAAGGAGTTCACTGCATAGTAAGTAACGGTTCATCTTGTGATAGATCTGTGATGCATGGAGGGAGATTTATACTTAGAAGTCTGTTGCTGTTTAGCTCATTGTTAAAAGGAAATGAAACAAAGTCTTGCTTTGTGGAAGTGATTTAAATGTTGCTTGACAAAAGTTCCCAAGACAAATCGTTGTGTAGTGTGATGAAAGAAAACTGTTATTTTAAGAAACAGCTGTGGTGCTTTAATTTGGGAATATCTGTGTATTGATGACCTGATGTTTTTCTTTATGTTTGCAGGTGGAGTCGGGACAGCAGCAAGCCAACTTCTCTCTCTCCATCACCTGTCAGTTCTGCTGGCAGCTGGACCCGTCCCAGTACCGCTGCAAAAACTCTACCAACTGTATGACAGTGTCCTGCCCACGCAAGCGCTACAACGCCACCTGTGACGTGTTAGACCATGTACATTGTTTAGGTAAGTCAAAGGCTCTGTCGTAAAGCCTGCTTGGTTACTTTACCTTCAGTTGTGTGTCTGTGTCTCAGTTGTTAAGGGAAGTGAGAGTTTTACAAATGTTCTCACCCAGTTTAAAAATACATTAAATTACCTTTTTCCTCGGAAATGTGAATTGTTTTGTTTTTTTAGGTTTCCTATGTAGTGTTAGTCTTTTCCATGCAGTCATGGGAGGAGCATAAAGGCTGTTAGGTGATGATTTAATGTGATTTAAAAATATACTTTGGAGTAATTATGTCCATATGCTTTTTTATATATATATATATTATTTTTATATATATATATATATATATATATATATATATTATTATATTTATATATTTTTTTTTTTTTATATATTTTTTTTATAAAGGGATATGTGTTTTCAGTCATGCTATTTGTTTTCCTGAAATATTGTGGTTTCTGTTTGTTTGTTTGGAACATCGTGTGCACTGTCTCTGTCCACTAAATCTATTTTTTTTTTTAGGTAAAAGACATTTTCAGAAGCGTTTATTTTGTAACTGGACTGGTGGATACAAATGGTCAACGGCCTTAGCACTCAGGTAAACCTGCCACTAGTGTCACACGAGTTAAGACCAGCTGAGGCCACGTTCAGACTGCAGGCAAAGCGGCACAAA
>NW_021166866.1:105000-107500 GCF_900634415.1 Cottoperca gobio | reverse complement strand
AAAGCTTTACTCACATCTTTCTTCGCCCGGGCAGGATCGCAGGCGGGTCGGAGATAAACACCGGCAAAGTAGTTTGATTAGAACGAGCCCACTCACTGCCACATCTTTCCACGATGCTCCTTTTAAGATTCATTTTATTTATTTGCTTTTCACTTCTGCGTTACAATACAGCAACATACTATGTGAGGATGTGTTTTCAGCCACACAAGGCTCTTTAAAAAGCCCACTGACACACGCAGTCAGAGACCAGCTGCTGAACATAATGGAGCTTCTAGCAGCTATAACATATTGAGCTGCAAAAGAATGAATATTGCACTTATGTTAACAAGCGTTAAACATGACTCCAAATGCATTCTAAGGCTGTATACAGTAACTGTTTGCTAACAAGTTCCCCATATCAACTTCATTGGTGCTAATATATCCAAGCGATGTTCACAACGTGTTTCATCTTCCCCCGAGTGGCAATAAAAATGTACCCAGTTTAAATAAAACACAGGAGTGGCTGTGTGTTCATTAAAGTAAGATATTCCACGACTCACAGAACAACTGTATGAACTAGTAAGTAGATAGAAGGTTGAAGCAAGAAAGAGATTGTTTTTTGTTCATCCCTTTGAATTACTTCGGATTCTGGTGTATATTTCCTGTGGAGGTGGATGTTTTCCTTTTGTCTTATTGGACCATAAAAGGGTTTGACAGTAAGACAAGAATACACAGGTTGGTACGAGTAAAGACGCCGACAGCCACTGCCTGACAATCCGTATTTGATGCCAAGGGAGTGAGACGGACATGCACCTCGTTTGTTTCTCTATGAAAGCTTAAAAAACTATAAATATGTTGTTAACGTACCTCATAGAAGCTTCTATTTTATTTTTTCTCGGCGTTATCTCGTTTGGAATTTCCTCCTGCTACTTAAGTGTGTGTGTGTGTGTGTGTGTGTGTGTGTGTGTGTGTGTGTGTGTGTGTGTGTGTGTGTGTGTGTGTGTGTACCTGGTGCGGTGAAGGTGGGGTTCACTCTGACCTTTGTCTGATGGATTGTTTTCTCCAAATGGAGACATAAAGGGGGAGGGGTGATGGGAGAGAAGGTGTGTGTGTGTGTGTGTGTGTGTGTGTGTGTGTGTGTGTGTGTGTGTGTGTGTGTGTGTGTGTGTGTGTGTCTGTGTGTCTGTGTACCCTGTAGAAAAAAGGGAGGGGGTTCTTCTTGGAGTACCTAGAGATGAGCCTCTGCTCTGCCATGTAATTATGTACTCCTCTTTCACCTCCTTCCACTCGCCTCCTCTCCAATACCACTTCTTCTCTCCTCTCAACTCTCATTCTGCAGAAGCTCCCAGCTGAACCGCAGGTGGTGGCAATCTCTGTCCTTCCCACTGCTCCGACTGTATACACAGAGCTGAGAGCTGGAGGGCTGCTGCCCAATAACACAGGCTTTACCTCTCAGACAGCACAAGCACAGTCAGATGCGACGCCTGCAGGAGCAGAGCAGACACACAGACCGTAACGCATGCACATAGAACAGTGCACATATGGATACACACAGTCACACATGTATCAGAGACACATCTGTTGGTATGAAGTCCTGTGTTATATTCCATAATCCTTCAATTCCATCCTCTTCACCACAAAGCTTGAAGCTGCACCAGACAAGATGTTAGATGTTTAAACACATCCTGCTGCCGTCCCGTCCATTCTGTGAAACAACCTTCATTTAACCAGTTTAACTAAAGGAAAGTCTGGGGATACAACGTAACTACGACAAAATAAAGCGGCAAACCTCAGAACAGAAACCTGCGACTCCACTGGTTGCACAAAGTCTGATTGTATAGAAGTCTATGAGAAAATTCTTCTTCTTCTCACTTGATTTATTACCTCAGTAACATGTTTCTGGGGAGTTTATGTCTCAATCTGTAGTTTCAAGTCTTCTTCAACACATGATGTTCATTTAGTAAAATAGATGATAAAGCAGAGTATGCTTTAGAGTGGGGCTACCTTGTGATTGACAGGTCACTACCACAGACTGATCTGGGTGTTTTCTGTGTTTTTGTTTTACAACTTTAACTCTTTTCACAGTTTGTTTTCACTTTATGAAAGGTTTTGGTCGCCTACAAATGTCTTGATTAGCGTCCGGCTGTTCTCTCATGTCACTTCTGGTTCCGGGCAGCCAGAAACAAAGATGGCGACGACCAAAACCCGGTTTTCTTCAAAAGAGTAAAAATGATGTATCATATAAACTTCTTATTAATCATAAATCTAATCACATAACAATGTGTAAATCTTTGCATTCGTCAGATCTTTTTCTAAATGATATGTGCACATCGTCTCATCACCACACCAGGAACAGGAACAGGAAGCATTTTGTAATGAGGATTAATTTTCTCTCTTAATGAAACTTACGATCATCAACCTTCTTCCTCTCTTTGTGCTTCTCTCACGCTCTCTTTATAACACACACAGCTCCCTCTGGAGCTAGCTCTTTCTTTATATGGAGCCGGGTTCATTGTATATG
>NW_021166866.1:0-100000 GCF_900634415.1 Cottoperca gobio | reverse complement strand
GGTCGCCAACCTTTGTGATACTGAGAGCTACTTCAAGGGTGCTGAATAATACGAAGGGCTACTTGTTTGATAGAAACTTCCTGAATAACATAGTTGCACGGTTCACCTTTAATGATAATATTATAATAATAATAATAATAAATATTCATATATGTGAAGCGACTGTCTGATCACATGTTAATGTTAATTATTCCTCACAATGATTTGCCATGGTAGGAAACACAGATATATTTAAACAACATTATTTATGTTCTCAATCTATTTCAACAGATCACATCTCTGATATTTTGTAACTGTATTGACAGTTTTGTATGAATGAGCACATTTGTAGCATTTTGTTCAAAATCCCATCAGTTATATTTTAGTACAAAGTATCACTTCTGTAAAAAGGGTTAGGAAATCCTGAACCGTCACATCTTCAGATCATATCCTGTTTGTACAAACCACTAACTGTGTAACATCAGAGAGAGGAGATGACATCTGAGCCTTTCTTCTCGTCTTTGAACAGTGTTTTCAATAACATCATTGCACCTTTCAAGACTTCTCCGTCCGATAAGGCTTTCTTGTTCTTTATTTAAAAATGTGCAGCTCTAACTGAAGTAAGTCTTTCCCACGGTGGTGTCTTGTCTTGTATTCCCTCATTTAATATCCAAAGAGTGAGTCCAAAGCAGCATGTGCAGGTGAGGGACACACTGTCCAGATGTACGTCCTGCTACATGATCTCCTTGTGAATGATTAGTGCTGCAGAACGATGAAACAACAGCATGCGGTCGGTGCTCGTCTGATATCACACAAATGCACAGTGCATTTTAAAAGCATGTCTAATTGCTGAACACAAACAGTTTCCAGCTGATAATTAGATGCTAGGTAACAAGACATTGGTGTATTGTTAGTATTCACGTTCAAGTTCATTTATAAAATGTACCACCGCTGCTGCCACATTAATTTCCAGCTCTTTATCCGACACCTTTAGACATGTTCCCCTCAGGGACTACTGCATCTTGCAAGCTTTTAAGCTTTCCCTACAACTTAGTTTTGTTTCCCTCTCCAGGCTCCTGTTGATGTCTCGATAAGTAGCAGTCGTACAGCTTTGGGAAATCAAACACAAATAGGATCAATTTCTTCTCTATGATTGAGAATCAGCAGACTCTCATTTCATTTGTCAAGCAGGATAGCATCCATCGATTAGTCAGTGGTGTGCAGCCGCACCATGACAGCGTTTCAAAGCTTTACTCACATCTTTCTTCGCCCGGGCAGGATCGCAGGCGGGTCGGAGATAAACACCGGCAAAGTAGTTTGATTAGAACGAGCCCACTCACTGCACATCTTTCCACGATGCTCCTTTTAAGATTCATTTTATTTATTTGCTTTTCACTTCTGCGTTACAATACAGCAACATACTATGTGAGGATGTGTTTTCAGCCACACAAGGCTCTTTAAAAAGCCCACTGACACACGCAGTCAGAGACCAGCTGCTGAACATAATGGAGCTTCTAGCAGCTATAACATATTGAGCTGCAAAAGAATGAATATTGCACTTATGTTAACAAGCGTTAAACATGACTCCAAATGCATTCTAAGGCTGTATACAGTAACTGTTTGCTAACAAGTTCCCCATATCAACTTCATTGGTGCTAATATATCCAAGCGATGTTCACAACGTGTTTCATCTTCCCCCGAGTGGCAATAAAAATGTACCCAGTTTAAATAAAACACAGGAGTGGCTGTGTGTTCATTAAAGTAAGATATTCCACGACTCACAGAACAACTGTATGAACTAGTAAGTAGATAGAAGGTTGAAGCAAGAAAGAGATTGTTTTTTGTTCATCCCTTTGAATTACTTCGGATTCTGGTGTATATTTCCTGTGGAGGTGGATGTTTTCCTTTTGTCTTATTGGACCATAAAAGGGTTTGACAGTAAGACAAGAATACACAGGTTGGTACGAGTAAAGACGCCGACAGCCACTGCCTGACAATCCGTATTTGATGCCAAGGGAGTGAGACGGACATGCACCTCGTTTGTTTCTCTATGAAAGCTTAAAAAACTATAAATATGTTGTTAACGTACCTCATAGAAGCTTCTATTTTATTTTTTCTCGGCGTTATCTCGTTTGGAATTTCCTCCTGCTACTTAAGTGTGTGTGTGTGTGTGTGTGTGTGTGTGTGTGTGTGTGTGTGTGTGTGTGTGTGTGTGTGTGTGTGTGTGTACCTGGTGCGGTGAAGGTGGGGTTCACTCTGACCTTTGTCTGATGGATTGTTTTCTCCAAATGGAGACATAAAGGGGGAGGGGTGATGGGAGAGAAGGTGTGTGTGTGTGTGTGTGTGTGTGTGTGTGTGTGTGTGTGTGTGTGTGTGTGTGTGTGTGTGTGTGTGTGTCTGTGTGTCTGTGTACCCTGTAGAAAAAAGGGAGGGGGTTCTTCTTGGAGTACCTAGAGATGAGCCTCTGCTCTGCCATGTAATTATGTACTCCTCTTTCACCTCCTTCCACTCGCCTCCTCTCCAATACCACTTCTTCTCTCCTCTCAACTCTCATTCTGCAGAAGCTCCCAGCTGAACCGCAGGTGGTGGCAATCTCTGTCCTTCCCACTGCTCCGACTGTATACACAGAGCTGAGAGCTGGAGGGCTGCTGCCCAATAACACAGGCTTTACCTCTCAGACAGCACAAGCACAGTCAGATGCGACGCCTGCAGGAGCAGAGCAGACACACAGACCGTAACGCATGCACATAGAACAGTGCACATATGGATACACACAGTCACACATGTATCAGAGACACATCTGTTGGTATGAAGTCCTGTGTTATA
The DNA here is from genome assembly GCF_900634415.1 of Cottoperca gobio. Classification (NCBI taxonomy): domain Eukaryota; kingdom Metazoa; phylum Chordata; class Actinopteri; order Perciformes; family Bovichtidae; genus Cottoperca; species Cottoperca gobio. Next base: position 97,195 of record NW_021166866.1, on the reverse strand, counting down.
TTCCATAATCCTTCAATTCCATCCTCTTCACCACAAAGCTTGAAGCTGCACCAGACAAGATGTTAGATGTTTAAACACATCCTGCTGCCGTCCCGTCCATTCTGTGAAACAACCTTCATTTAACCAGTTTAACTAAAGGAAAGTCTGGGGATACAACGTAACTACGACAAAATAAAGCGGCAAACCTCAGAACAGAAACCTGCGACTCCACTGGTTGCACAAAGTCTGATTGTATAGAAGTCTATGAGAAAATTCTTCTTCTTCTCACTTGATTTATTACCTCAGTAACATGTTTCTGGGGAGTTTATGTCTCAATCTGTAGTTTCAAGTCTTCTTCAACACATGATGTTCATTTAGTAAAATAGATGATAAAGCAGAGTATGCTTTAGGGTGGGGCTACCTTGTGATTGACAGGTCACTACCACAGACTGATCTGGGTGTTTTCTGTGTTTTTGTTTTACAACTTTAACTCTTTTCACAGTTTGTTTTCACTTTATGAAAGGTTTTGGTCGCCTACAAATGTCTTGATTAGCGTCCGGCTGTTCTCTCATGTCACTTCTGGTTCCGGGCAGCCAGAAACAAAGATGGCGACGACCAAAACCCGGTTTTCTTCAAAAGAGTAAAAATGATGTATCATATAAACTTCTTATTAATCATAAATCTAATCACATAACAATGTGTAAATCTTTGCATTCGTCAGATCTTTTTCTAAATGATATGTGCACATCGTCTCATCACCACACCAGGAACAGGAACAGGAAGCATTTTGTAATGAGGATTAATTTTCTCTCTTAATGAAACTTACGATCATCAACCTTCTTCCTCTCTTTGTGCTTCTCTCACGCTCTCTTTATAACACACACAGCTCCCTCTGGAGCTAGCTCTTTCTTTATATGGAGCCGGGTTCATTGTATATGACGGTGGCCTTTCATTTTGCTAATGTAGGTGATTCTCTCCCGATGAAAGCATTATAATCCATCTCCTGCTCGCAGCGATGTATCGTAAGCACTTGGCGTTAATACACCACACCTAAGAACAGATGCAGCGCTTTAACAGATAACACGCTGCAATAAGATGGAGCATTGAGATTAGCAGTGGTGTCAAATAAATTGCATGCTATTGAAGTAACCCCAGAGTTCTAAAACACTATCCTGTACATCAGATCTGCCGTAGGTTTTGGCGTGACAGAGAGTAAATGAAGCGTAGCCTTGCACGGCTTGCTTCCACACGGGACCCTTTGCATGCCGCCCTTTTGACAGGGGAGACTTCACATACAAGCACATGTGCACGCACTGTATATGCATGCGAACACATGCAAATGTCTTCAATCAAACGCTCTCTTCTGTCAGTCTAATGCTAATATGTTCTCTCAGTAGTTTCAATGAGAAACCTACATGTGCAAAGATCAGCTGAATTAATTTATTAAAAAGCCAGAATCTCTTTGGTGGATCCTTTAACTTTGTGGCCTTTCATCAGGATTTGACAAGCGTAACCCAGAAAGCGAAAGCATACAACTTTATACTTTTTTTCTTTCTGTGAAATTCAATTCCGCACCATGACTATGTTCACTGGAAAATTCAAGTTTTGGTACAGAATGAAAACATTTAGGACTTCAATTATCTAAGGGGTCATTACAAATGCATGCCTGCAGCTGCATTAATGTAGTAATGAAGTGCTTAATGTGGAACTGACGACGATGATGTTTCAAAGCTCAACTCGTCCTCATTCACTCTGTCAGCTCAACAGCTTACATCAAATGGCCAAGATATTATTTTGTTGACTTTTGAGAACTATTGATTGAGTGGTTCTGGTCCAAGTCGTGACTTTCTCCTTATATCACTTTCCTCAATAAGCGATGTTTACATAGCACACGCCAAGAGACCCGGGGGACGCCGGCGAACATGGGAATGCATTTGCAAAAGCCAATACACACAGTGCATTTGAGAATGGACCTTGACAATCAGTGACCACATAATTGAAGTCCCCATTTGCACGGGAATATTGTGGGAGATGATCCTAAACAGCCATACTTCCGACATATGCACTGCCAACCTTTTTGCCTTTCAGCCTCAAGGCCATTAGAGCCCTCTGTGGGGCGGCGAGGTGATGACTGCAGCTTTTCTTTATTGATGGGAATGTTTATGAATATTTGAAAGCCCTTTCAACTTGGCATGAGAGCAAATAGGGAAACAGTGGCCTTTGTGGGTGGCATTTATCCTACTGCAGCACAATATGCTCCTATTCTTAAAAGCCCTTTATAACAACTGTGTGAATCTTTCTGTGGCGAAATGTCAATCTCACCCAAAGGCCCGGCAGCCACGCCCACTACAAGGGTGTAATTCACATCCCCCCTCCAGTCTTTCTTTCCTTCCTCTCCATCTATTTAACATGAATGATTTCCCAAGAAATCTGACAAAGATGGCTGCAGTGTGAGGAGGTGAATCAAGAAGCATTGCTCCATTGATTCATCTTATGGCAGATGGCCTCCTTTGTGTGAACGTGCCTGTGCTTTTGTGTGCATATTAAACAGCATCCGTGAGAGCTGTGAAGAGAGGCAAACAGAGAAGAGGAAGAAAAGATGACCAGAGATAGTGAGTGGCGCCCACACAGCGGGGGTAGCTGCCAGGTCAGGATGATTCGCCTCTTCCACAAGCTCTCTCCACACCAGTTGCTTTGGACTCCATCCAGCTTCAGCCGCCTCCGGTGAAAACAGAGCTGACCTTTTCCAGCACACGGAGCTGCAGGATGTGGACTCAGAGAGGGTTGTGATCATCGTCTTGGAATCTCTTTCATTGATCTTTATTGCTCTTACATGTTGTAGAGAGATTCAACCACCAATGGTGCACATGGTGATCTATGGAATGTGTGACCTCGCATGTGTTTCTCATCCACACATGCATGTTAGCATTTCACCAAAGGCGCGCAGGGAGAAGCCTCCCGTATCTTCTGTTGGACATGCATGGGTTCAGGTTTTCACTCACTGCCTCTTCAACAGCGTGCCCTTTCATCAGTCTTCACACACTTATGCATGACACTCCTCCTACTCGGCTCATTCTGGCTGCTTCCATCAAACTGAGAACTGCGGCGTTGGTACACGAGGCGAGGATGTGATTTTACTCTGTGAGTTGCTCAGAACTAGCATATCTACTAAACGACTGCAATGGAAATGGGAGACAACAGGTCGTCTCCTGAAAACGTAGTAATTCATTCTGTTCAAAACCACCAATTTCAAAAGCTGTCCATCAATTAATCGACAGCTCGCCGATGTTAACACTGTCCCTCTGTCCGTCTCAAATATCACCGACAAAGCAAAGAGAAGAAGAGAACGAAGCTGTGTTCAGGGTCTTTTGATCATGACACAGTCTGCCCCACTCTGCTCCTCAGGGGATATAACTCTGTTTTTTACTTGACATGAGGCCAAAACTTCGATGGATTCAAACTTTTTCTCTCGGATTTGCAGGGAAGACACTTGGATGAAATATCCCGATCATTAGTTACCTTATTCCTCCTGTTTTATCTTAACTTTGAAATCCTTCACTTTAGTGGCAGAGCAACTTTTGACTTCTTTCATTTCTCCACATTATGACCTCATCCCAGGGTACTGGAGACAGACCGTCTCTTAGGAGCCAATCTCTCCTCTAATGCTACATTTTCAGGAGCGAAGGAAATTGGAACACGCTGTGAAAAGCTGACAAATAAGGAGAGCATCTCCCCACTGTGCTGTTTGTCACAGGCTGAAACATCTGAATTGAGCTCCAGTGTATACAGCGCTGTAATAAATGATGCCTCCCAGGTTTCATTTGCAATCGAGGTTAATTAGCAGATGTACAGTCACCTTTGATATTCGCCGGCTGTGGTTTGTCGGGTCTCTGGAAGACAGAAGGACACCCTATGGACCGACACTCAACACACACTGAAGGTGAGCTAATGACAATACAGGTAATTAGCTTACGTGTGGTCTCTGAAGTTGGAACACATGGTTCACGTCCTTCAGCTTCATGTTTGTACCAATGGGAGAAACTGTGGCTCGTTAAGATGACGCCGCTGAAGCTCTTGCTGTGGGTGGATCTGTGCCTTCGCCACTGACACACTGTCAAACACTCTGAAGTGTGAAGACGGAGAGTGTTACATGGTCCTATTACAGCACAGCTACAGCTTCCTCTCAGATTCCAACATATTCTCACAGCCGTTAACTGCGTTCGTACATGTCAGGAACATATCTTGTGAAAACAACATTAGTTTTTAACAAATAATTCAATCACTTTATTCTCTGTGTTATGTGTTACAGTTGCATTAATAGCATATTATTAACATTTGGTTGTGTAGCACAAACATCCGCACGATGTGAAAGGGTCCAACATATCCAACAAAAAAGGAAATCCCTTTGAGCATGATAGTTCTGATATAAAAGTACTTAAAGTACAGTAATTACTATATATTATATAGTAATTGGCCATATTATGAAACTATTAGTACATATGTTTTCTGAGGCATGATGCTGCTGAGTACTTCTTCTACTATAATCCATAATTATTAAAGTTAAGCTCCTGAACATAAAAAAGAGTCAACTTTGACCTCTTTCATGGAGCTCACTGGAGTTATGTTCCTCTTTGTGTTTCATGCACTGCTGGTAAATGTTCTCGTTGAAAGCGTTTGATCCGGTCCACACGTGCACCAGTGAGCCACCTCGACACGCAGGATGTAGCATTAGATATTCCAATGAAGCAGCTTGTGTTACCTTAAAGTGCAATAACCTTCAGAATGATGGAAACGCTCAATAGAAGGCACTGGTTCCATGCTGTCAGGCGGCGCAATTACCGCACTGCACTGTGGGGGATGAAGGGTGCAACATCGCACAAATAACACTTAAAACTTCCTGTCTCCTCGCTGACTGCCGGTGCAGTTTTATTTCTGTTAACGTAATCTAAAATACTTGGGAGGGAGAGAGACTGCTTGTGTTCACCGGCAGAAATACTCAAAGGTGTAGATTTGGGATTCGGGGAAACTGAAGGTGAGCAAAGACGAGTTTATTTATAGCACCTTTCAACAAGTCAATTCTGATTTACATACGATTTAAAAGGCATTAAGAGAAGATATAAAGGAAGGAACTTGTCATTACAAGCGACCCCTTTCCATTTACACAGAGTCATTTGACCTATTTGCTAATTTAAAGTAGAGACGAGTGCAGCTGAAGTCCGTCTCTGGCTCGTCCATTTTCTGTAGAAGCATTGAGAAGATTAATGGCAGGTATTAAGTCTATACCATATCATACTTCAGCTGTTTAAGTTCCTTTGAATCTATAAATTGGCCATAAGATTATCACATCACCTGATAATCTCACCTGCTCACTGCTGTTGTTCCACATTGTTCTTCATATGGAACCTGTGATTGTCTGTGCTGCTCTTTTCCTTCTTGCTTTTAATGTAGCGCAATATTATTTTGGTGGAATGGTTAAGCGTGTCATTTATTCATTACCTGACCAATCCCCGCCAGGCTTAACCTCGGAGCCGTCAGGCGTAGACACAAGCTGAGGCTGTAATAAGGTTTTAAGTGTCTGTCATTAATTACGCTGCGCTGACACGATGCAAAGCTGATCTATCCTGGTATGTGGGTTTTTGGGGCCTCCATCATTAGGTGGGAGGCTGGCGAGGCCGTTGACTCCCTCCTCTGTCTCCTCGGTGAGCAATCGGCTGTTTCCTTGTAGCTTTCAGCGGCTGTGAGTTCCCTACAAGTCTGTCAATCACCAGACTGACAGCTCATCTTCCTGGTAGCTGATGTCACCCCCGCTCTGTTGTTCACTTAAGGCCACGGACAGCTCGCTATTAGACTGATGCACAGGACAGATTAATGACTTAAGTAGCGTGACACGATGCTTCCGGATGCACAGGCATGAAGCTCATACTGATGTTCAAGCCGCGCGGTTAAAACCACCAAAGTAACAATTATCTTTGCAGCCGTAGATTCTGTTGCTTGTAATCATCAGAATCTGGTTCTTGACAGTAATTATGTGATACAGTCATTAGTGAAGTTTCCATTCAAATATATATAGTGCACATTTTACCCAAATTCCCAGAAAATACGCAAAAGAAATGCTAATTAATAATTTATTGGCCCATCGAGATAACCCTGCCCTTCAAAGAAGCTAATAAGTTGATGTAATTTTCTTGTGTATATATATATATACATTTATATATAAATATATTTATATTTATATATATATATATATATATATATATATATAAATATATAGATATATATATATATAAATACTTATATATTTATATATATATGTATTTATTTATATATATATATATATATAGATAGATAGAGATAGATAGATAGATAGATAGATAGATAGATAGATAGATAGATAGATAGATAGATAGATAGATATATAGATAGATATAGATATATATATATATATATATATATATAGATATAGATATAGATATAGATATAGATATATATATATATATATATATATATATATATATATATATATATATATATATATATATATAGATAGATATAGATATATAGATAGATATAGATATATATATATATATATATATATATATATATATATATATATATTATATATATATATATATATATAGATATATATATATATATATATATATATATATATATATATATCTATATATATATATATATATATATATATAGATAGATATAGATATAGATAGATATAGATAGATAGATATAGATATAGATATATATATATATATATATATATATATATAGAGAGATAGATATAGATACAGCTACTTACTATTACTACACAGAAGTTCTCAGACAGTGTAAAGATGAATGGTGGGAGTTACAAAGTGCAGGATTTTGACACTGCAGACAAGAAGAGTGTGTTAGAGGTGGTTAAGTTCAAACACTCTGGTTAAAGGTACAGAACGGGATAAAAGATTAAAAAAGATAGTTTCCAGGTAGATAACTGAAGCATTCTTAAGAAAGTAATAAATACAACGCTGAGGAGGATAAAGCATGAGATAAACAGTAGAGCAGTAGGTCATCATGTGGTTCCATGACATGAATGACTGACCTCAGTTCATGAACAATTACATTGTGAGAGGCTGGGAGAGTCTCATGTCTCCCCAGTTCTCTTTTCATTGTCATATTTGGGTCACGTATTGTTCTGTTGCGCTCTACTGTATTCTGTTTGTGTTTCTCTCCTTTCTTATTATCTGTTTTTCTCACTACGGCCCTCGGTGTAATTTTCTCTCTGCCTCTCGCTGACTCTTGCCTCCATATCTTCCTGTCTCTTCTATTTTCTTCCTTTGTTTTGTGTTTACACCCCATGCCCCATGTACAGCCCACCAGGGTTTCTGTCCTGGCTGTCGACGTTGCACAAACTGAAGAACTGGTACATTTGTTATAAGTCCATTGTTAGCCACGGAGCATGGCGCTGAGTTCAAAGCGAACCCCTTTCAATAACACAGATCTCGCAAAGAGCCGGAGCTCTTGCAACTCACCGCCGGCCAAACTCCCGCTCGGCCGGAGCCCTCATCAGTCGAACCTGCTTTTCATGCAACATCAGAGCTGTCAGTCGATAGACCCGCCGAGGGTAAGAAACCGGCCAAGTTCTGCAGCACGGTCTCGCAGCACAACACGCCACAACACAAGACAACAAGACTTTGCTATAAAAGCAAGCAGCCACAGCAGGGGGAAAGAATAGCTACTTTTACTTTTTCATTGTAGGCAGTTCACTGTTCACAGTGCAACGATAAAATCAGCTTAAAGTTTTAGGTCAGCAACATCAAACAGCCAGCAGCACAATAACAACGTTGGGGGGGAAGCCTTATAGTTTCAACCTAAGATGACTGAGCATGGAGACACTTTGTGCAACACACAGGAACACGTGAAGCTCTGCTGCCCGTCAGAGCTGCATCCTCCACTGTCCACCAGCAGATAAGCTGCTGAGGATTCATCACATAGTACATTACAACAGTTACTTTGCAATGAAGTGCAGTGTAATCAGCCTTTTCTTTCTGCTAAACCTCAAACTGCCTCAACTTTAGTACCATATCATAAGAGGATAGGACGAGAAATATTCATACGACTTGTAGCAAATGTTTTTTTAGTTGTTTTTTTAAATGTACATAGATAACAATAACAATAAGACATTGATGGGAATTGCACAGCAGTGAGTTTCCTCCCTGTACAGCTGAGCTGTAAAGTCTCTGTGATTCTGAGGGACTTAAATTGTGTGTGACAAAATAGCCGGCCTGAATTCTCTTCGTACCGATTCATTTTATAGTACAATGCATACCCAATGTTGTAGTACCACGCACCACTTTCAGTGAATCAGCTCTTCCTGGCTGGTTGACTTCGCCTCTCATGGCTCTACTCAGGACTTCTCATCCACACATAAGCAATCTGCAGTAACTGCACAGTTAGTAATCGCAATACAATCGAAAGCACATTATGTTTCCTTTAAGTGTAGACAGTTTGGACACGGCGATGGCACTGAACGCTGGACACGCTGCTCGTCTCAATAAGAGATGCTGTTTGTGATTGGCTGAGGAAAGGGGAAGCAGTGAACTGAAGCTTGTCTCATAACAGCCAGCAGAGTTTGGCGAGTGACGCCGCTGCAGAAGTAGCTGACAGTAAGTTACTTGTTGTTCATCTTGGAACTGAAAAATATTTCAATCTTCAGCCACTTTTCATTTCTGCTTTTATGTAAAATACACGTGTGGGTGTGTTTTTTAAAAGTTACTGGAAAAGTATTCATAAACAACTGAATATATTACAAAAATAACACTTAATTAGTGTCACACAAGGACAACAGAGCGTGCACAAGACTTAAAAATGTGTTCATTTGGAGGTACTGACTCAGGAGGTGCAAATCTAAACTGTTAGCGCTGCACACAGTACGTTAACATCATGAGGATTACAGTTAGTCAGTTTTATTTGTCCTCCTCTAACTCAGGTTTGCTCTTCTTAAAATTCCTATAACAATGTTTATTTCAAAGTTTGTAATCTCGCTTTAATCAACTGCCATTTCAGAGATCTTCTATAAATTAGCCGACACTACTAAAGACGTGAATGAATCCGGTGTGGAGGACAGTAATTGAGACGCACTGCTGTCGTGTTGCATCATGTGCACACTGAGAGCTCCATCTCTCTCTTCCACTTGAGTCAGTAAGAAGTGCTACAATCATTTACCATTTACACTCTTTGTGCTTCATTTTTATCTTTTGTTCCTGACGATCGGAGACGTTAATTTCACTTCATGTATTCTTTGGACGAGTAATGCGCAAATAAGAAAACTAAAGAGTTTAAGCTGTTGGTTTAAATTAACTAAATCGACCCCAAACTCTTTGTGCTTCAATCTTCTCATTAACTTTGGTTGTGCCTGAGGTTTAGGGTAATGTGGCACCCGTTAATGTGAGGTGTTCATTCAGAGTGCGTGTGTGTGTGTGTGTGTGTGTGTGTGTGTGTGTGTGTGTGTGTGTGTGTGTGTGTGTGTGTGTGTGTGTGTGTGTGTGTGTGCTTATTACTCATTAAAAAGGCAGTTGCATTGCTTCACTCCCTATGAATAAATAAAACCCTGGTGAATAAGACTTCTGAGTTACCGTAAGGATGTAATCACCAAGTTCATATTGAAATCTTTCCGACTACCTGTTACTGAACACATCACCTCTTCTGTTGGAGGCTGTGTGTTGCAGATGACCAAAGAGGACTTTCCCCTCAGGTGGACACAGCTGGCAGACGGCCTGAAAGAATTCACCGCTGGCATGAAACTCTCTCACTTCATTTCATTTCTGCCCTTTCTGCCGTTTCTTCCTCTTCAGTCAGTATCTCCCTCTATTCTCTCCCGCTCCCATTTTGTCTCTCACTCTTTGTTTACATCGCTCTGTCTCTGTCCCTTTTTCTATTACATATTTTGTCGTTGAAGTGTTTTGTTTTTTTGTTTCTTTCCATCACATCTGTGTCTCTTCTCTCTCTTCTCTCTCAACATATTGGATTCTATTTCCCTCTGCTGCCTCCTCTCTCGCTTTGCCTTCCTCCTGTCTTCCTCTCATCTGATTTTTCCTCCCTGACAAAATATATGTTTGCCTTCCCAGCCCTCATTCACACGTGCACACATGCACGCCCCGATGCACACATCCCCTTCTTTCTTTCTGTCCATCTCATCTGGATCTCGACCAGCCCAGCAGTTCTGGCCCGTTGCATGTCCTCCTCGGGGGAACACAGCTGAGTGGAGAGAAAAGAGGAGCAACGCCTAAAGCCCGGGCCTCCTTAGCTTTATCATATACACACACACTCACACACACACACACACACACACACACACTCACACACACACACACACACACACACACACACACACACACACTTTGTCATATGCTCATTCTACCAGAAATGTGTGGAGTTATAAATTAGCAATAGAGTCCTTGCAACTTGACTAAATTGCAATTCTTAGTGGTATGTTTCCTGATAAATCACAGTTTTCACTGCAAATTAAATTAATTGTTTTATACTTCTGGAGCTTTTGATTGTTCATAATAAAAAACAAATCAACAACAGGCCTTGCATAAATGTCAACGTGTATATGGCATTCATTGGTAAAAGAAGTTACGGACCCAAAACATGAAGCATTACTGTCTTATGTTCAGATAATGGACCAGGAAATAATCATTATCCATCATGTAAATGCAGATTTGCAATGAAACTGGTGTAAAAACACACAGACGTGTTGAGCTCAGCGCTCAGCGCTCAGCGCTCCCAATAGTGGTGACAGAGCGGACAGCTACCTTCTAAGGTGACATTCTTCAGTGAAGGAAGTGCTGCTTGGCAGATCGCTTGCAGACAAATCCAGAAAGATCTTGACTTACGCTGCCTGACAAGCGTCATGGCATTCTCTACCTATAAATCAAGAGAGAATACAAGTGTTTGATAATGAATGCAGCTCGTTGTGACTTTGAGCGATGCTTTGCTTATTTCTCGGATATATATATTTTTTTAACTTATGGACTCAAAGAAACCTGTTTTTCTTAAGGTGTGTTCAGACAGTAAGAGAAGTGAATTTCCTCTGCACTGTTCTGCAAGAGTTACTCATGCTGTGTTCACAATCGCACACTAACCAAGGAAAATATGGACGTAGTCTCCGGGGCGTCAATCATATTTTCCTGAAGAGCCATTGTGTCTACCAACCTGTTGCACGCGCATGTAGATCAAAGCATCGCTGCACTTCATTATACATAAATTAAGTTATAATTTGTTTTTAGAGATTAAATCACTTTTGGAGTCAGCCTCAAGTGGTCATTTAAAGAACTTCATTTTTCTAAGCATCAGATGATGTTGCTTGATACTAACAAAGTATTCATGCGTGACGTAAAATACTGAATATATTGCATTGCAATCACATGACATGTAGATTTAGTTTATATGCAAAACATGCACAGATGTGTACAAGATTAACTAATTAATTAATTAATTAAGAGTATGAGATGTGAGTTTACCGGACAATCTCAAAATGCATCTTCTCTTCAGCTCGGACTGAAAGTCGTGATCGATACATGTGATGCACAGATTGAGGTATTGCTTGAGTTTACTACAGTGTGAACAGTCGGCTGGTAATCGCTTACTTAATCGTTAATTTAGTACGCAGTAAACTAAATGAATGGTTAGTATGCAGTACGTTAGTATGCAGTTTGTTGGAATGCAGTATATTAGTATTAGTACGTACATACAATAGTGAGTTAGTATGCAGTGCGTTAGTCTGCAGTACGTTAGTATGCAGTTTGTTGGAATGCAGTACATTAGTATTAGTACATACGTACAATAGTGAGTTAGTATGCAGTACGTTAGTATGCAGTACGTTAGTATGCAGTGCGTTAGTATGCAGTGCGTTAGTATGCAGTATGTTAGTATGCAGTGCGTTAGTCTGCAGTGCGTTAGTATGCAGTACGTTAGTATGCAGTGAGTTAGTATGCAGTACGTTAGTATGCAGTGAGTTAGTATGCAGTACGTTAGTATGCAGTGAGTTAGTATGCAGTGCGTTAGTATGCAGTATGTTAGTATGCAGTGAGTTAGTATGCAGTGTGTTAGTCTGCAGTACGTTAGTATGCAGTACATTAGTATGCAGTGAGTTAGTATGCAGTACGTTAGTATGCAGTGAGTTAGTATGCAGTACATTAGTATGCAGTGAGTTAGTATGCAGTGCGTTAGTATGCAGTACATTAGTATGCAGTGAGTTAGTATGCAGTACGTTAGTATGCAGTGCGTTAGTCTGCAGTGAGTTAGTATGCAGTGCGTTAGTATGCAGTACGTTAGTATGCAGTACGTTAGTATGCAGTGAGTTAGTATGCAGTGCGTTAGTATGCAGTGCGTTAGTCTGCAGTGAGTTAGTATGCAGTGCGTTAGTCTGCAGTGCGTTAGTCTGCAGTACGTTAGTATGCAGTGCGTTAGTATGCAGTGCGTTAGTATGCAGTGCGTTAGTATGCAGTGCCTTAGTATGCAGTACGTTAGTATGCAGTGCATTAGTATGTAGTGAGTTAGTATGCAGTATGTTAGTATGCAGTGCGTTAGTATGCAGTATGTTAGTATGCAGTGCGTTTGTCTGCAGTGCGTTAGTATGCAGCACGTTAGTATGCAGTGAGTTAGTATGCAGTACGTTAGTCTGCAGTACGTTAGTATACAGTGCGTTAGTCTGCAGTGAGTTAGTATGCAGTGCGTTAGTCTGCAGTACGTTAGTATGCAGTGCGTTAGTTTGCAGTGCGTTAGTATGCAGTGCGTTAGTCTGCAGTGCGTTAGTATGCAGTGCGTTAGTATGCAGTGCGTTAGTATGCAGTACGTTAGTATGCAGTATGTTAGTATGCAGTGCGTTAGTATGCAGTACGTTAGTATGCAGTGAGTTAGTATGCAGTACATTAGTATGCAGTGCGTTAGTATGCAGTGCGTTAGTCTTCAATACGTTAGTATGCAGTACGTTAGTATGCAGTGCGTTAGTCTGCAGTGCGTTAGTATGCAGTACGTGAGTATGCAGTGAGTTAGTATGCAGTACATTAGTATGCAGTGAGTTAGTATGCAGTACGTTAGTATGCAGTACGTGAGTATGCAGTGAGTTAGTATGCAGTACATTAGTATGCAGTGAGTTAGTATGCAGTACGTTAGTATGCAGTACGTTAGTATGCAGTGAGTTAGTATGCAGTGCGTTAGTATGCAGTACGTTAGTATGCAGTGAGTTAGTATGCAGTGCGTTAGTATGCAGTACGTTAGTATGCAGTGAGTTAGTATGCAGTGCGTTAGTATGCAGTACGTTAGTATGCAGTGAGTTAGTATGCAGTGCGTTAGTCTACAGTACGTTAGTATGCAGTGAGTTAGTATGCAGTACGTTAGTATGCAGTGAGTTAGTATGCAGTACATTAGTATGCAGTGAGTTAGTATGCAGTACATTAGTATGCAGTACGTTAGTATGCAGTACGTTAGTATGCAGTGAGTTAGTATGCAGTGAGTTAGTATGCAGTACGTTAGTATGCAGTACATTAGTATGCAGTGAGTTAGTATGCAGTGCGTTAGTATGCAGTACGTTAGTATGCAGTACGTTAGTATGCAGTGAGTTAGTATGCAGTGCGTTAGTCTGCAGTATGTTAGTATGCAGTGAGTTAGTATGCAGTACATTAGTATGCAGTGAGTTAGTATGCAGTGCGTTAGTATGCAGTACATTAGTATGCAGTGAGTTAGTATGCAGTACGTTAGTATGCAGTGCGTTAGTCTGCAGTGAGTTAGTATGCAGTGCGTTAGTATGCAGTACGTTAGTATGCAGTACGTTAGTATGCAGTGAGTTAGTATGCAGTGCGTTAGTATGCAGTGCGTTAGTCTGCAGTGAGTTAGTATGCAGTGCGTTAGTCTGCAGTGCGTTAGTCTGCAGTACGTTAGTATGCAGTGCGTTAGTATGCAGTGCGTTAGTATGCAGTGCCTTAGTATGCAGTGCCTTAGTATGCAGTACGTTAGTATGCAGTGCATTAGTATGTAGTGAGTTAGTATGCAGTACATTAGTATGCAGTGAGTTAGTATGCAGTGCGTTAGTATGCAGTACGTTAGTATGCAGTACGTTAGTATGCAGTGCGTTAGTATGCAGTGCGTTAGTATGCAGTATGTTAGTATGCAGTGCGTTAGTCTGCAGTGCGTTAGTATGCAGTACGTTAGTATGCAGTGAGTTAGTATGCAGTACGTTAGTATGCAGTGAGTTAGTATGCAGTACGTTAGTATGCAGTGAGTTAGTATGCAGTGCGTTAGTATGCAGTATGTTAGTATGCAGTGAGTTAGTATGCAGTGTGTTAGTCTGCAGTACGTTAGTATGCAGTACATTAGTATGCAGTGAGTTAGTATGCAGTACGTTAGTATGCAGTGAGTTAGTATGCAGTACATTAGTATGCAGTGAGTTAGTATGCAGTGCGTTAGTATGCAGTACATTAGTATGCAGTGAGTTAGTATGCAGTACGTTAGTATGCAGTGCGTTAGTCTGCAGTGAGTTAGTATGCAGTGCGTTAGTATGCAGTACGTTAGTATGCAGTACGTTAGTATGCAGTGAGTTAGTATGCAGTGCGTTAGTATGCAGTGCGTTAGTCTGCAGTGAGTTAGTATGCAGTGCGTTAGTCTGCAGTGCGTTAGTCTGCAGTACGTTAGTATGCAGTGCGTTAGTATGCAGTGCGTTAGTATGCAGTGCGTTAGTATGCAGTGCCTTAGTATGCAGTACGTTAGTATGCAGTGCATTAGTATGTAGTGAGTTAGTATGCAGTATGTTAGTATGCAGTGCGTTAGTATGCAGTATGTTAGTATGCAGTGCGTTTGTCTGCAGTGCGTTAGTATGCAGCACGTTAGTATGCAGTGAGTTAGTATGCAGTACGTTAGTCTGCAGTACGTTAGTATACAGTGCGTTAGTCTGCAGTGAGTTAGTATGCAGTGCGTTAGTCTGCAGTACGTTAGTATGCAGTGCGTTAGTTTGCAGTGCGTTAGTATGCAGTGCGTTAGTCTGCAGTGCGTTAGTATGCAGTGCGTTAGTATGCAGTGCGTTAGTATGCAGTACGTTAGTATGCAGTATGTTAGTATGCAGTGCGTTAGTATGCAGTACGTTAGTATGCAGTGAGTTAGTATGCAGTACATTAGTATGCAGTGCGTTAGTATGCAGTGCGTTAGTCTTCAATACGTTAGTATGCAGTACGTTAGTATGCAGTGCGTTAGTCTGCAGTGCGTTAGTATGCAGTACGTGAGTATGCAGTGAGTTAGTATGCAGTACATTAGTATGCAGTGAGTTAGTATGCAGTACGTTAGTATGCAGTACGTTAGTATGCAGTACGTGAGTATGCAGTGAGTTAGTATGCAGTACATTAGTATGCAGTGAGTTAGTATGCAGTACGTTAGTATGCAGTACGTTAGTATGCAGTGAGTTAGTATGCAGTGCGTTAGTATGCAGTACGTTAGTATGCAGTGAGTTAGTATGCAGTGCGTTAGTATGCAGTACGTTAGTATGCAGTGAGTTAGTATGCAGTGCGTTAGTATGCAGTACGTTAGTATGCAGTGAGTTAGTATGCAGTGCGTTAGTCTACAGTACGTTAGTATGCAGTGAGTTAGTATGCAGTACGTTAGTATGCAGTGAGTTAGTATGCAGTACATTAGTATGCAGTGAGTTAGTATGCAGTACATTAGTATGCAGTACGTTAGTATGCAGTACGTTAGTATGCAGTGAGTTAGTATGCAGTGAGTTAGTATGCAGTACGTTAGTATGCAGTACATTAGTATGCAGTGAGTTAGTATGCAGTGCGTTAGTATGCAGTACGTTAGTATGCAGTACGTTAGTATGCAGTGAGTTAGTATGCAGTGCGTTAGTCTGCAGTATGTTAGTATGCAGTGAGTTAGTATGCAGTACATTAGTATGCAGTGAGTTAGTATGCAGTGCGTTAGTATGCAGTACATTAGTATGCAGTGAGTTAGTATGCAGTACGTTAGTATGCAGTGCGTTAGTCTGCAGTGAGTTAGTATGCAGTGCGTTAGTATGCAGTACGTTAGTATGCAGTACGTTAGTATGCAGTGAGTTAGTATGCAGTGCGTTAGTATGCAGTGCGTTAGTCTGCAGTGAGTTAGTATGCAGTGCGTTAGTCTGCAGTGCGTTAGTCTGCAGTACGTTAGTATGCAGTGCGTTAGTATGCAGTGCGTTAGTATGCAGTGCGTTAGTATGCAGTGCCTTAGTATGCAGTACGTTAGTATGCAGTGCATTAGTATGTAGTGAGTTAGTATGCAGTATGTTAGTATGCAGTGCGTTAGTATGCAGTATGTTAGTATGCAGTGCGTTTGTCTGCAGTGCGTTAGTATGCAGCACGTTAGTATGCAGTGAGTTAGTATGCAGTACGTTAGTCTGCAGTACGTTAGTATACAGTGCGTTAGTCTGCAGTGAGTTAGTATGCAGTGCGTTAGTCTGCAGTACGTTAGTATGCAGTGCGTTAGTTTGCAGTGCGTTAGTATGCAGTGCGTTAGTCTGCAGTGCGTTAGTATGCAGTGCGTTAGTATGCAGTGCGTTAGTATGCAGTACGTTAGTATGCAGTATGTTAGTATGCAGTGCGTTAGTATGCAGTACGTTAGTATGCAGTGAGTTAGTATGCAGTACATTAGTATGCAGTGCGTTAGTATGCAGTGCGTTAGTCTTCAATACGTTAGTATGCAGTACGTTAGTATGCAGTGCGTTAGTCTGCAGTGCGTTAGTATGCAGTACGTGAGTATGCAGTGAGTTAGTATGCAGTACATTAGTATGCAGTGAGTTAGTATGCAGTACGTTAGTATGCAGTACGTGAGTATGCAGTGAGTTAGTATGCAGTACATTAGTATGCAGTGAGTTAGTATGCAGTACGTTAGTATGCAGTACGTTAGTATGCAGTGAGTTAGTATGCAGTGCGTTAGTATGCAGTACGTTAGTATGCAGTGAGTTAGTATGCAGTGCGTTAGTATGCAGTACGTTAGTATGCAGTGAGTTAGTATGCAGTGCGTTAGTATGCAGTACGTTAGTATGCAGTGAGTTAGTATGCAGTGCGTTAGTCTACAGTACGTTAGTATGCAGTGAGTTAGTATGCAGTACGTTAGTATGCAGTGAGTTAGTATGCAGTACATTAGTATGCAGTGAGTTAGTATGCAGTACATTAGTATGCAGTACGTTAGTATGCAGTACGTTAGTATGCAGTGAGTTAGTATGCAGTGAGTTAGTATGCAGTACGTTAGTATGCAGTACATTAGTATGCAGTGAGTTAGTATGCAGTGCGTTAGTATGCAGTACGTTAGTATGCAGTACGTTAGTATGCAGTGAGTTAGTATGCAGTGCGTTAGTCTGCAGTATGTTAGTATGCAGTGAGTTAGTATGCAGTACGTTAGTATGCAGTGAGTTAGTATGCAGTACATTAGTATGCAGTGAGTTAGTATGCAGTGCGTTAGTATGCAGTGCGTTAGTATGCAGTGAGTTAGTATGCAGTGCGTTAGTATGCAGTACGTTAGTATGCAGTGAGTTAGTATGCAGTACATTAGTATGCAGTGAGTTAGTATGCAGTGCGTTAGTCTACAGTACGTTAGTATGCAGTGAGTTAGTATGCAGTACGTTAGTATGCAGTGAGTTAGTATGCAGTACATTAGTATGCAGTGAGTTAGTATGCAGTAAGTTAGTATGCAGTATGTTAGTATGCAGTACGTTAGTATGCAGTGAGTTAGTATGCAGTACATTAGTATGCAGTGAGTTAGTCTGCAGTACGTTAGTATGCAGTGCGTTAGTATGCAGTGCGTTAGTATGCAGTACGTTAGTATGCAGTGAGTTAGTATGCAGTGAGTTAGTATGCAGTACGTTAGTATGCAGTGAGTTAGTATGCAGTGCGTTAGTATGCAGTACGTTAGTATGCAGTGAGTTAGTATGCAGTGAGTTAGTATGCAGTACGTTAGTATGCAGTGCGTTAGTCTGCAGTACGTTAGTATGCAGTACGTTAGTATGCAGTACGTTAGTATGCAGTGCGTTAGTCTGCAGTACGTTAGTATGCAGTGAGTTAGTATGCAGTGAGTTAGTATGCAGTGCGTTAGTCTGCAGTACGTTAGTATGCAGTATGTTACTTCTTGCTAACTAAGGAGGGATTGTGGAACATGAAAACATGTGAAATCTGTCTACAGGAACACATACAACTCAATATATATGGCCTATAAAGTTTATAACTTAATGTCATAAATAATTAATGATAACTTGCATGTAAATGCAGAATTGCATTGAAACAGTTACCACAAATAATAAAAACACACAGACATCCTTCAGAGCCCAGTAAGTGATGCATCTGTTCTATCAATCTGAATGATCGTAATGGAGGCTTTGTTTCTGCTTATCAACCTCACAGTGCTTAACAAGGCATTACCACGGCTACAACAATCATGGCAGGAGCCTGCAGGGCAAACGGCAACCTCAAGTGTGTGTGTTCAAAGAGTGCAACACTCACAAACATACATACGCACGCATGCCTACACAACACACACGTGCACCTGTTCATTAAGCACACACACACTACTTACACATGCCAGCAGTAGCAGTGGGCGGTCCCCAGTGAGGCAGGAACACACTAATGGATAATGACAGGGTTTGACAGCAGGAGAGTGAGCTGAGTCACTCTGGGCGCGCAGGCAATGAATAAAAGAACGGGAGAGCTGTCTGAATAGCCCTCACTGACTGGATTTCCTTTGATACCATACTATTCCTGCCAGTCTCCCTTGGTAATCCTGCTCATTACACTGTGCTGTCCCTCTTTTGTGAGAGCGGCAGCAGCAGCAGTATGAGAGCAGAACAGGAGGAACAAAAGTGTGTCCTCACTGAGCTCTGCTGCACCAGAGAGCGGCTGTAACCAGTAGTAACCAGTAGTCAATGTAGTCAAAGTAGTCAATGTGTCAATGATGACTGGAGCGTTCAGCTGCAGACCTCTCTTTGACCGACACGCAAACACAAGCTCTGATAAATCATTAGGTGTCTTCAACATGGCAGCCTCTATTGTCCGAGCTCTGCTGCTGCTGAAACGTATGTTTATGCTGAAAGATATTCGTCTCTTTCCCCAGAACTACAGCCTCAAGTTGTTTCGATCCTGTCATCTGCTAATAAGAAGATTCACTCTTTCACATTGGAGGCTGTGAAGTCTGTACTTTTCTGTGAAAGGTAGCAATTAAAAGGTTCTGTGAAACCTGGCAGTCATATCATTTTTCTGCTTTTTTAAATGTAGCTTAGCGCTGTTTGACAGGCAAACGTTCATACAAGATGTACTTGTTGTTTCACTTCTTGCATCAGCTGATAACAGGAAGATTGGCTCTCTGAAAGATATGAGTGTGAAAGCTGCCAGTCATATCATACTATTGTGTTTGGATGCATCTGTCCCACCGAGTTAGGCTCAGTGAAAACCATCAACAAGCCTGGCCAGCATTGGCTTGTTGTTCACAAAACCTCGGTTTGGCCAAAACCATCAGTGTATTGCTCCAGTCTGTTCTCCCAGAGCCTCAGACAAAAGGCCAGATGTCTAGTTTGTCTGATTAACCCGCAACTTCTTTACATAGACAACTTGTGAAATCTATTCCAGGAATCTCCAACATGTATTCCCCCCCCCCCCACCCCCCCATCTCCAATTGGACACGTTAAATGTTGAGCTCTCTCTGTCAGCGTCACATTTGCACGTAAATGCTATTCCAATTATTCTGCACCTTTTCTGCTCGCTGTCAAATTACCAGCGCTGGGAGCGGAGCATGGCTCTCACTGCACCTCTCTGGCATTTTCCCTGACAGCGAGAAGAAAGGAGTCTGAGATAGCAGAACGAGGGAGGGCTCGGGGCTCAATGAGCACTTTAAATGCTGAAGCCAGGTAATCAGAAAGACTCAGTGAGAACAGCAGAGAACTGTGGGATCGAAGACTTTTTGCCACAGATGGTTTTCAGCTGATTTTCCAGGCAAGACTGTAGTTTATGAATACCTGACCAGGTGCTTAACATAGGGACACAATAAAACAAAGATAACACTTTCAAACTAAAGTCATGCTCCCTTATGTACGGAGTGTTAGGGCCAGGCAGACGGGGAGAAGTGAGATAAAGATTATTCTGGTTTTGCATTAAAATATCGAGATGAAACTTTTAGTATTCAGTAATCAAAAAGGAACTGATTTTCGAGAATAAAGTCAAAATGTTGAGACTAAAGTTGAAAAACTATTCCAAAAGTAAAGATAAAATGTTGAGCACAAGTCAAAATGTCGAGAATAAATCAAACTACTAGCGTTAGTAGTTTGATTTCCCCCCTTAGGCCTGCTCTAACACTCTTCTGTATTTATAAACAGGACTTGTTTAGTTCAGTTTAGTTTCTCACACAGTAGGCAGCAATAAGCTTAGACAGCACGTGAACAATGCAAAACATCTTGTTCAGCAGAACCTGTGCAACATCAAAGTAAAGGAATAAAAGCATAATTAGTGCGACTTTACTGAATTTATCTGCAGCTTTCACACAGATTTCATAACTATCGCAGCGTTGTTGCATGTATTAAGGTGCAGGTAAGCAGAGCAGAGGGCTGGAAGTCAGCAGCATGTAAACTGCAGCAAAAACAAACTGTGTAACTTAAATGACACCTCAGCTCTTGAGACCTCGGGGCAACAGCCACCTGACGTGTGTAAGAGTTATTTCAGGCATAAGGGAGCGTCAGTCAGTGCGACAGCCCTTTGCAGAAATCACACGCACACACACACACACACACACACACACACACACACACACACACACATCTCTCATTAGCACAGAGCTGTAGAGGGGTTGTGTAAGTGCTCCTGTGTTCAGATGTTCACACAGACTTCTCTGCCTGTCAGAGCCCAGCACTGTGGGACGGGAGGCTTCTGTTTTTTTAAAAAGTTAAAACTTTTACGTCATTATTTCCAGTTTTATAACCGTGCAGGGCTGAAGACGGGGAGAAGCCTGCCGCAGTCGCAGGAGTCGTAATGGCACAGCTTTTGTTGGCGTGTTATGTTTATTGTTTGGTGCTATTTTATTGTCTTGGTGGTTATCGATAATATAGCTGGGGGGCGACGCAAAGGGCACAGATGGAGGCTAGAGGAAATTATAGGTTGGAAACTGGAGGCCAGAGGTGATGCGTTGCAGAAGAGCAGTGTGGAGGGGAGGGGAGAGATAAGACACTTAGGGGAGGATGGAGTAAAACACCAGCATCTGGAGGGTGGAAAGAATAATAATGGCCGGAATAAAGAGGAAAGCAAAGGTGAGACCAGAGGCGAGTAAGAAGTAAACAGGGAGGTGCTCAAGGCTAATCGGGAGTCGCAGTGAAGACCTGCAATGGTCTTGTTTGTGGGCTGTTTGGAGCCCAGAGGGGATCCAGCAGGTTTGTTAAGAATGCACGGCTTCAAGGCCGCTGACGGACAGTCAGGCTGCTTCCCAGAATGCACCATGTCTTTCTTCTCAACTCATAATGTGCGTTTGCTTGTGACAGTTTATCAATCTGAGCTATTTCTCTAAAGCTGGATTAGTTTTACTGCAGAAGGTTACATGTCATCGGTATTAACACTGTGTGTGTAATCACAGAGTTCATACAGGATTAAGGATATTTAATGACATGCTGGTTTACCAGATGTGCAGATGACCTTGACCTTCACTAAACAACCACAGCCAATAAAGAAAAGGTTTTGCGCATTGTCAATCACAACTCTAACATTTTAGCAAATCACATTAAAAGAAAGTTCATTAACGTGTCAACAGATAAATGTGGTACTTACAATTCTCACATAAGAACTGTTAGAACATAACTAATGATTGATCTGCAGAGATTCTTCTGACTTTAATTGCTGTGAATCTCCATAAATGACCTTCATATATTTTATTAAAGGGATGACTTTTAGTGATGCAATTTATTTTCTCCATTATCTTCCTTCCTACACAAATCTAGAAAAAAATATCTATTTTCCTGAATCAGAATTTACAATAATAGTTTCATGAAATACAGGAACATAAACATATTTCATTGATGCAAATCCTCTTTGTGCGTGTCCCTGTGATGGACGGACGTGTTGCGCAGGCAGAGGGTGAATGCTGATGGTTTGGTATTCACACAAGTCCCTGTGCTTTACTCACATGTCTGGACTCATCAGTTTCTGCTGTAATCAGTAGTGCTCTGACAGGAAAACAAGCGGTGTGCAGGAGAACGTGAAGCTAACTCCAATGAGATGCCAAGGTAAACAGTGACAGGGCCAATTCCAGTTCCCAATCTCACTGCAAATAGAGGTGATCAGGGGGGCAGAGAGGCTTAACGAAGACGTAGCGGCATCTGATCGCAGCACCTCAGTGCCACCAGCGCACCAACAGGTCACAAAGGAAGGACTTTAATCCAGAAGAAATGAAAAATGACTTAGAAGAGGTCATCGAACAATTGATCCAATCCCGCCGGTGCACAAAGACAGAAATGGCTGAAAATATGCATTAAAGTTGAATATCGCCATAAATAAACAAATATTAAAGTGTACTCTGTTCTGCTCTTCTGCTGCGTTCAGTAAACTTCTTAAAGGCAACAAATTGCTTGTTGAATAAAAACTAATTAAAGAAAATCATTTCACATTTTCACATTTTAAAGTGCCGTTTTTTACTGATACTAAAAATCCCAGAGTGCAAAGTCTCCGTCTTTCGTTAGAGCTCTAGTGTCTTTTCAATCGCAATCATTTTTAATGGAAATAATATAATGTCATTTGAGATAATACTGAAAAGTGTTTGTTTGAATCAAACAGATACGGATTGATTTATTTAAGTGTTGTTTTGCTTCCAGCTGTTTCTCTTCAGGTAAATGTTTCAGCAGCAGCTGTTGTCCGCGGGTCAACAGTGGAAGGATTCACCGTCCTCACCCTGTGTGTCCAAACCAGCTGAATAAGCATGTTGTCAAACCTTTTTGGAGATTCTCATTTGCTGCATATGTATTCGTTTAGAAGGTAACATGTAGTGGGGATAAGGGGGATAAAGCTTTTGCTGAAGCAGGCTGTCCTGTACATGATTGTCCTGTGACAGCAGGAGCGAGGGAAGGCGGTCGCTAACTATTGTGTTTGTTCCATGTTCGGGCAGCTTCCAGCGAATACAGATGTAGTAGTGGGGAGAATAATCAGCTGGATGTCATGATTTAATCAACTTTTGTGATACTTAACGTGGAGAAAAGGCAAACGGTTGCACATGAGATCACTGGTGATGACCGCGTGGTTTGGCAGGAGGAGTTAAAGCTGTTGACAGCCCTTGTTGATGTTTGTTGTAACAAGATATATAGAAGGTGGAGGAATGGCTTTTATGAACATTTCCTTTGGTTCTGACAAACAAAGTTAAAGAAGACTCCAAGAATAGGTGCAAAGACTTGTGAGGAGAAGACAGGAAACAGCCTGTGTGCACCGGTGCTGCTCGTGACAGTGGGGGTGAGCGTGGTGTCAATCCTCACTTCCCTTCGTCTGTTGCTTAAACCTTAAACCTACAATAATTGACTGAGAACGGAGCTGAAATCAATGAACAGTCGTCTGGCGTGGCGACTGGGATTGTCTGGGTTTTGGAGGAGTGAATGCACAAGTCATGTTAATTCTATTTATGCAGCACATTTCACTTGTTGTAGCAGACAACAGCCTCGACCATCAACGGGAGGGAAGGAAACAAACAAACCTTTAATGAGGAAAAACTGGAAGAAACTTAAGAAATACGAACAAAGGGAGGAAATTGGTGGCAAATCCAGAAGTCTAAAGGGTTGTTACATCATCCTGTGTTCCTGTGAGTGACATCATGGCGATCACTGCGCACACTCAGGACCACACGGGCCTAAATGTTTGCATCTTTTTTTAACCTTAAATCTTAAATGTTTTTCTTCTAGTTCGACATCGCTGTGCATCTGACATGTTGAACCCGTTTCTGCATCGGGAGACACGGCACTTTATTTTATATTGTATTTATTATGGGATGGTTGATTCATGCCTTTTCTGTTGGGACAATACAATTATATTGTTGTAGCTTGAGTAGATTTCTGAAACATGATGTCCAACAAAGAAAGTCTTAAGAATGTGAGATTATTGAGTGTTATTAAGGTACAGTTAACCCTAATTAAATGATCTTCATGTGTTTTTAAATGTTGGAAATTCAACCTCAGGTAATATAAAAATTAAAAATAAATTCCCCTTGAAATGTATTATACAAATAAATTAATTCAATTGTTTTTTTGTTTAGTTTCTTAATAAATAAAAACAATAAGGGTAATAAGTAAAACAAACTAAAGGGCTAATCTTCCCAGATTTGGATAATAAATTCCCTGCTTGCATTTAATATACAGGAAATGTGACTGCAACTGAACTTCTGCAACTTCTTCAGATGTTTGCACAAGTCATCGTAATCTTCTGTTTCTCTGACTGCTTTGTTCACCAGCAGCTCTGTTTGTGGAGCCTGTGCTGCTTCCAGGACAGCGGCTCCGCCTGCACATATGACTGTGTGAACTCCTCTCACAAAAACTTAACTAAAGCTCTACTCCCTGCGTGGACTTCTTGGAGCCAATCGGCGTCCAATCGTCATCGGCGAGGGAGTGGTTCACAAAGGGAGCACTGCAGTGTGTGTTCGCCTAGGTCAGGAGCTCTGCAGCATCTGAATAAGATATATGCCAATTAAAGCCTCCTGCACCTCGTCCCCGCCGATATAATTCACTAAACCTCGAGCTCACAGCTGACAGGTAGCGTTTGTTTACACATCCCTCCTGATGGAGCCAGACCCGTCCTCTATGTGGTATTAAAAACACGCCGCCTCCCACTACAACCCCACATACAGCTCCCTGCCTCTCTGTTTCCATGGAAATCTGCCCTGGGAAGACTTTGCATCGCCTAACCTTCAGAGTACCAGAGCAGCTTCGACTGTGAGAATATATTGTTGTCAAAAATGAATTGTCATAACGGTGATCAGCGCCACATTTGATTCCCCCTTTCAGCAGCTTCCTATGTGTGGAGTTCATTATTTCCCCTCCTGCTGCGTTCAGTGCCCAGAGTTCCCAGCATGAGGGAAGAGTTTGAAGATTGAACAGAAAAAGAAACCCCAAGATTGGAGCAAATTAAAACAAGAGGCGGATTGTTATAGCTACTTACTTTATTGCCCCACAGAGTAAGATTCTCTTTATCATTAAATGCAGTTTGGCAATTTTACAGGGATGGTTTAATTCTTAAAGCACTACACAGAATGTCCTTTTAAAGGGAACAAATCCCATTTCATCAGTCTGACACGCATCTATTACCGGAAACGTATATATATATAAATATATATATATGCATGCAACATCCTTGGCCCATACACAGGGGTGATGTTATGATAAAAGTGGCGATGCATGAGCCAAGCAGCTGCACGGCCTCACAGCAGAAGCAAAGTGCTCTGAAAATAGTGCAAAGGTGTTAATGCAGCAGCACGTCACAAGTTTCTACTCCGTTCCGTTTTTATATCTTCCTGAATGTTGAATACTGAATTTGGATACTTAGCCTCTCATGTGCCACACACATGAGCCGACCCATGTGTTATTCATGGGCACGTTCTCTTTTGAATTTCCACTAAAGAGAGAGCACATCTCTGGCGTCTCAAGAGTTTCCCCAACACTTCACTTCACGTGGAGTCAGAGGTGGAAGAGGAGCCTACACATGGCGTAGTGAACATCGTGCAATTTCTGCATTTCACTAATAACTCCTCGCGTGCAGCCTCTCAGTGAAAATAAATTGTGCTGAGGAGGTCAGGAGGAAGTCATGAAGGGGTTTATACGCACCGCTGCTTAGCCACTAATTAAAGAATACCATTCTCCTATATCGTATTCAAAGACACAAGGCGGTGGTGGGATAGTGGTTAGTCCCACAAATAGAACACCGGAGGGTTGTGAGTTCAACACCAGAGACCTACAGCATTGTTCCTCTGAGCAAGGCGCTACACCCCCCTGCTCTGGATGAGAGCGTCTGCTAAATGACCTGTAATGTAAACACAGCGCTGATCTACACTAAACATCCTCACACAGTTCTTTGCGTCAGGCTCTCGTAAAGGTTCCATAAAGTTATAGTACCATGTCACCACGTGTGGCTCCATTAACTATAATGTAGTTCTAAAGGAGTCCTCTTTGACCTTTAATGACCTTTAACGATCTGCAATCAGGCCCCTGACAATTTACACTGATCCTCGTTTATGTTGATGTATAGATGGCATTGTGACATTATAGTTTTTCACTATCTGAGTGTGCACGTGTGTGTGTGTGTGTGTGTGTGTGTGTGTGTGTGTGTGTGTGTGTGTGTGTGTGTGTGTGTGTGTGTGTGTGAGCAGTAGAAACTGTTTGAGCGCTCTATTGGCTGCTATTGGTACAGAGGTCAGCAGCAGTTGGCAGAACACTGTGACCTGTAATCCAGCACCGAGCTGTGTCTGGCCTGCTCTTGTGCTGACACAATAAACTGAGCAGACAGGTGTGTATCTGGAAAGATCATCAGATTGTCTTTATACCACACAAAACACGATATTAGTGTTAAAATTACTGCCAAATTAATTTTTGGCTCGCTCACTTGAGGCGCTCGGATTAAAAGGCATCTCAAAGTCGCAGGCTGAGTTTCAGTCCCAGTACATCACGTCCTCCCATAAGTCTGTCTTTTAATTATCCTGTGAAACAAACAACAAATTCAAACTAATAAAGTGTTATTAGGACAGAGCCAGGAACAGAAATGTCAAGGGATCACCGTCTAATGCAGCAGTAATGATTTGTTATCTGGCCGGAGAAGAAGACATTTGAAGGTGTCATATCTTCTGCTGGAAGTATTGACTTAATTAATGGACCGATGGACGTCATTCCTGGCACACTGAGGTCCGCCCATCTCTCTGGGTAATTGACTTAGTATGTAAAACTTTAATTAATCAAATTAGAAAACAATGTCTGTTGGCATTATTCTCTTCTAATACTGGCATCTCGTCTCGGTTAGCTCGTGTGAGTGTGAATCTGTTTCTCGGTGTCCTGGCTGTTTGCTTCGTAATTGGTGGGATGAAAGATGTGTCATTGATTCATCGTTGGCCAAACCTGCGCTTTGAGTTGTGAACTCCTAAGAAAGGCTTGAATCTTCCAACACTCACAGTCCTCAGATGATACAGACACATTTCAGATGGCCGTTTGGTCTTCAGAGAGCCTCAGCGAGCTCGTTCTTCAATCCAGACTCACTGATTGCTCCCCCACCACCTCGTCCTCCCCGGCTCGTGCTCTCTCTGGTCCAGTCCTGGAGGATTTGCAGCACCGACTGAAACATCGTTTTATCTCTTAGCACAACAAGTTAAAACATCAATGAACCAGAGCTCAAAACCTAATACCTCTGTTCTCAAGCGTCTTTTCCTCTGATAAACCACGCCAGCATGCCAGAGCCCTGTATTCCCACACAGAGTCAAGTGGAGGAGGTGCATGTGTGCAGAGTGCAGGTGTGGGTGGTGTGTTGGGTAGAGAGGGGAATGCAGCTGGTTGGGGTCACAGTGTCTCAGTGTGCTGAATGACTAATGAAAGGTTTATGGTGGCGCAGCGTGCCTCGTCTGAATAGTGGGCTGGAGGAGGACACGCCTTGTCTGGCTTCTAGCACCCTCCTGGCCTGTCTCTGGTTAAAACTAGGCATTTAATAAGTTCTTCCCGAACACACGGGCCACAATCCTTCACTTAATAAGCTCATTATTTCACATTGTTTTTGTCCTTTGCTGGCGGTGGCAGGGAAAAGAGTGTTTGATGTGTGTCTCTGTTAGAGAGTTGTACAAGGGTCTTTGAGAGGGAAGGATGATAATGGATCCGCTAATGATGTGGCCCTTGCTTATATGGATTCTCGCAGTAAAGCTGGGTCGTCTGCATGAATATTCAGCGGCTTTGAGAGAGAGAGAGAGAGACAGAGAGAGAGAGAGACAGAGAGAGAGAGAGAGAGAGAGAGAGAGAGAGAGGGAGGGAGAGAGGTGGATACTGAAGGTTACTTTAGAGGGCAACAGAGGATGAGGCTCAAGAGCAGATTCTGCTTTTAAATCAGCTTCCAGAATGACAGAGAAATACCTGAGATTCTCTTCTGATCTATCCTTTAGCAGTTTAATATTTGCATGAGTCGATCGGAACCCTTTAAAGCTTCGAGAAGAAGATACCGCAGCAGTTTGACATTTCATTTCTGGGGATAAAAACAATTGGTTGATTGTTTTCTTGCCGTGCCCCCCTTGGTGTGTTTATCTCAAATCTCTCCATTAGTGCTGCAGAGAAGCTACAACATACAGTATCCACACGTTCTTACAAACTATACCTTGGAAGAGGCTTATTTCTTTATTTACTAAATGAGTTTTGGGACTCTTCTGCAGCTACTACATCTGCATTTGGAATACGCACGATGACTTTTCTGCATCTTACAGGATGAAACCTCAGTCTTACCAATTTATCACCGTTTCACCGCGCAGCAGTAAAAATCAATAGCATAGTTATGCTGAGTGGAATTGACTGAGTGTGAAATTGCAATCAAACAGCAACTATTACCCTCGACCAAATAGAGACTACAGAGATAAATGATGTTTACAAATCCCCCTGAAATTCAGTTTGCACTGTTATATCTACCAATATTCCTTCTTTCAGTTCGACTCTATCACGGAGAAATGTTCCTTTCATGAAATGTAATTGTGGCTCCCTACTTGGGAGAGTAATGCATTTTCAGGGCCAGAATTCATTCACTATTTGTAACAGATTTGTAAGCATGAATTTATCAAATCAAACCGTGTCAGATTCACTTTCAACACGACTTTAACGAGACCCCGTCGCCACAGAGCGCTGAACAGGACGACCGGGTCCTTTAGGCTCAGCTCCATGCCTAGGGCGTGAATATAGTTTAACACATGAACTGCTGGGGGGGGGTCGCTGTATCTGTACAACCGCCAAGGGGGGACGATGTACCCGTTATTACATCGCATTGATTTTTATAAGCAACCAGCTTCATTTATACTTCATTCTACAAAACATCTTAAATAACAGTTTCAAGCCCCCCCACCATCACACTTTTCTTCACTTCATGAGTCTCTTACTCTTGTCCGTCGTGAAGGTTCGCTGTTGCACACAGTATTAGACAAAAGGTGTTGCCATAGTAACACAAAATGTTTATCTAAACGTGCAACATGAATAGCGCAGAAGGGGTGAAAATGACCCACCGGCACTTATAGGTGTAAACGGCCATAAGTAAAAAATCTATTTTTAACAATACATTGTGCTACACCAGGGGTGTCAAACATGCGGCTCGGGGGCCAAAACCGGCCCGCCAGAAGGTCCAATCGGCCCGCAGGATGACTTTACAAAGTGTAAAAATGAGTTGTTTTGATCATAAAGTAAAATCCTGTTCCAGATACCTGTGACTACATGTGTTGTGTCTTTGTAGACACACTGATCTGTACGTTGTAATAATGTTTTGTAAAAGATAACATTTGAACATCTTCAGAATGAACTTTTCTTGCACTGACACGAAGGGAAACATTTGGAGATGTTGTTATTTACAGGTTATCATGCTGTGATGTTACTGCTCCGGCCCACTTGAGATCATATGTTGCTGCATGTGGCCCCTGAACTAACATGAGTTTGACCCCCCTGTGCTACACAATACACTTTTAGGAAAAGTCACACACTGGTCACACAAAGTTACTGTTAATGCAATAAAAAAACAGCCACGGGTAAAAAAATATAATTATTATCTTATTAACGTTTCTCGTGTTAAACTTGTTGCATTTTATTTCTTTCATATTTTTCAAAGACTTTCCCTTTTAGAGAACAAATCATATAAATACATATAAAATATAGAAATAAATACATGTATTAAATAAAACATGTTGGTGTTGAATTCTGTCGCTGGTTCAGACACTGGCACAATAAAGGGTTTGGAAACGTTGCTCTGCTTGAAGGTGCCACACGGGAAAGTGCTGCAGTTTTAACATCAACAGCTGTGACAAACTTATAACAACGACCAGACAAAACACCTCTTAGAAGGAACCAATTAAACCTTTTCAGAGATTTCAATTACCACCTTGATAGGCTTTTCAAGATCAATAACTCAGCGTGTATTTTGACAAGATGGTCCGGGTTGCCAGGGGCTCCATCAGTTTAGAACAGCACACACAGAACGATCGTTGCTGTTGTGGATGTGTCTCCCCGGCGATGGCATCTGTGTGTGTGTTGTGATAAATATTCATGCGTTTTCTTTGCACCAATGCAAATTAATATCAAAGATGTACAACCTACATGAGCTATCATTAAGGGTTAGGAGATCAAATAGCACAGCAGCATCCAAACAAGATTAGAAAATGTCACACGCCACCTCCTTAGCCCACTCCCCTTCATTTTCCTCCTCCGCCTCTTCCTCCTGTGTCTCGTTCAGAAGAATAGAGACAAGAAAAGATTCAATGCACAGAGCCAGACGGCAACACAGAGCTCTCCAGCGCATACTAATCTAAAACAACATTGCATCTGGGCAACACGGTTTATTCCCTCTCCACTGAGGCGTGTTTAAGTGTGAGATAGGGCTCTGCAGATCTGATCACTTAGGGAAGGTTGTGGCCTGCATCTACAGCCCTCCCCGCTCCCCCCTTGTGCAGGTTCCTATCACTTCCACCCTCAAATTGGAAGTGACAGCCCACTCAAGCAGAGGTGTCTTCTCTCCCCCCATCAGCAACCATACAGCCCCACTCAGAGCTGTCAGCCTGATTATATATCAGCAGGATGGGGGGACTGGTAAGGAAAGGAGATGTCCAGCTGGAGACAGACCACTAAATACGTCGTCTATCCAGCTGACGCACATCTGCCAATACACATACCACCTGTCCCCAAGGCTGCCACAAAACCAATCTGTATGTCTCCATCACTCTCCTGAAGTCCTCTAGAAATTCAGTTAACTGCATCGTTCTCCTCCCCTGTCTTTCCCCTGCTCTGCAAACTAGATCTTTTTAAAACTTTGCTGGCTTTCTTTCTTTCTGTCTTAGTTCCTCGCATCTCTTTCTTGTGCTTTTTCTCTTCCCCCGTCTCATCCTCAGTGCTTGCTACCGGGAGCACAACTCATTTACCAACTTTTCATGCTTGTGGCAGCTCATTACACAGATAGAGCTACCTGTCTTCGCTCTGTGGACTAGTAGAGCAGTGGTGGTTTTCCCACGGATCAAAAGTAGTCTACTAAGTGTTAGGAAGCGTTCAATTATTGGAGCCTCTGATACATCGGAGGCGTCTGACTCGCTTCTACAAGGACGAAAAATACACGTTGTTTACTTAAGTGCTGATTTTCTTGTCTCTTTTTCTCTCCTCTCCAGGCGTGAAGCTTGGAAGCACTCCACGGCAGTCCAGAGAGGTACATGTTTACTCCATTTCTCCAAAAACACAGATCCACAGGTTGCTCCTAACTGTTATCTATAGCAAGGAAGTGAATGTCGGCCTTGTACCTCTCAGCATGTCTGATAGTATCTGTGTGGAGAGGTTGACCTCACACTGTGCATTCTGCCCGTCAGACTTTACTAAGTAAACGCTCCTCGTCGAACCAGGACTAGATTCCCCAAGATATGATCACACCTGGGTGTTTCTCTTTTCTCTTTGTCATCTTCCACAGTAGAAACCTTTCTTGTATTTATCTTTTTGTTTAGTTTACATCCATTATGGAACATGCAAACAGACATTTATAAAGAAAAGTCACAAGAAGCTCAATTATTCTATTAGGCTTTAACAGTTATGGCTATGATTATCCATCCCTTTGTGCACGTACTTTGCATTTTGAGGCCAGTTCTAAATGTTAAAGCTCCACGGTTTGGATAAACAATGCAGGGGCAACATGTCCTAAACTGCAACGCAGCATTATTAAGTCATAATAGCTACAAGGTTCAGATAGAGGAGACAGGAAGAGGGAGCAACATCACTCCAAGACAATCCATGAGCTGGGTTTCTATGTCAGACATGCAGCGCTCTGCTCTCAGCTGACCCCTGCTTGCTCTCATCTCTGCTGTGATCGTCAGCACCAATGAGAGACTTACATCAGTGCACACCCTGAAGAACGTGATGTCTGGTGTGTAGGTTGCTGCTCCGTGCTCGCCTTGCACATTAAACAGACAGGGAGTAACCACTCCCTCCTCCAGATGTCCCTGCAGATGAAAGAATATGACCATTTAAGTCAGGAGGGGGATGAACCCAGATTCATGAGGATCTCATCATCTTGTCTGTTGTAAAAATTAAAATTATACATCCAGACCATTGGCTTTATGAGGCCATTACAGCATTTAATTGAAATAAAATGTCAGAATGCATAATGGCCTCAGGCATCATCTGATGGTAATCAGGCAGTAGATGATTCCAATTTACATTCGCCATTAGGTGTTTATAAGACATTTATTTGATATTATAGCTCAATTTATTGATAGGTCATGGATGGCATTGGGTAGTGTGCGACATTAGCCTGTAGAGTCAGACCTTTGTTTAAGGTGAAGTGAAACAGCACCACCAAGTGGCCTATGTGAATACTACAGACAGCGTGTGGGATGAATGTGTTTCCTGTAATAAAGCTCACATTTACCAGCTCATTAAGTCAAACGTATTCATTCTCTGATTTGCTGCTATAACGTGATGTGTCATTTGTTTTTTAGACTCTTTCCACGCAGGACAGAGAGAGAAGCAAATCTGACAATTATCAGGAGCAGCAAGCAACAGAAGGCATCTTGTCCAGCCCGATCCCTCCAATGCAATTCCCACACTTTGAGAAGAGCAGACAGACGGCCACCCCGGGGTCTCGGGAGCAGAGCAGACAGACACCCACCCCGGGGTCTCGGGAGCAGAGCAGACAGACGCCCACCCCGGGGTCTCGGGAGCAGGACATTACCTCCCTTCATGTCTCCAAAAGAAACCGCAAACTGCTGAAAACAAGTCCCCCAATCCATCACACCACCAAAAGTGATTCCTCGTCCTCTTCTTCTTCTTCTTCCTCGTCCTCTTCTTCTTCTTCTTCTTCTTCTTCCTCCTCGTCCTCATCCTCAGTCGTCTCCACTTCTGGCTCATTCACCCCTGACAAGTGGAAAAAGCTCGTCGGAATCCAGGAAGCACGGCGGCAACTGATGAAGGAGATGTGTGCCAAGTACAAAAGCAGCATCTCCAAGACCATCACAGGTCATCACGTGAGAAACATCTTCGTGGAGGACAAGTACAAGTTGTTGTACTGCCAGGTGCCAAAGGCCGGCTGTTCCAACTGGAAGAGGACCCTGATGGTGCTGGCGGGCAAGGCCCCCGATGCTCAAAGCATTAAACACGACACAGTCCACGACGGCCGCCATCTCAGGGAGCTTCACTTCTATGACCGAAAGGGAATCGTGCACCGTCTGGAGACCTACACCAAAATCATGTTTGTCCGAGAGCCCTTGGAGAGAATGGTGTCGGCTTACAGGGACAAGTTTGAGAATCCTAACAACTACTACCACTCCCTGTTTGGGAAACCCATCATCTCCAAGTACAGGGCCAACCCGTCTTTAGAAGCTTTGAAGACAGGCAACGGGGTCACGTTCAAGGAGTTCGTCCAGTATCTGCTGGATGTCCACCGGCCTGTGGGAATGGACATCCACTGGGATCAGACCAACCAGCTCTGCAACCCTTGTCTCATTGACTACGACTTCATTGGCAAGTTTGAGAACATGGAGGAAGAGTCCAACTTCCTCCTGCGACTGATTGGGGCACCACCCAACGTCAAGCTGCCCAATTTCAAAGATAGGAACCCGGCTGACAAGAAAACCTCCACGCAGATCACAGAGAAATACTTTTCACAGGTCAGCACGTTGGAGAGACAGCGAATATATGACTTCTACTACACAGACTATCTGATGTTTAACTACACCAAGCCTTTTAAAGATTTATATTGACCTATCAACTTTTGAATCACCGTCACATTCCACGTCTACATCTCTACCATGATAGTAATCATATCAAATACTCTAAATTGTCCTCAAGTGGAAGCTAGTTATTCACTTCTAGCACATGGTGAGGTAGAAAACTACAATGATAAATGTTATGCTTCTAAAACATCGTTTGTAATTGTTCAACAGGCTTTAAATTATGCCTTACTGTGAGTCAAATAGGATTTGTAAATGTTTTATAGTTTGTGGCAGCCACATTCCTAAAGTCAGAAGTGATTTCAGTACACAGAACAATATGTTATGTGAGCCCCGATCTCCTAAAGAATAAACCTTATCCTCAGACAACATGATATCCTGATCGTTCGTGCCAATGTCCAGCAACACACGCCAATTTCCGCTCGACACACATCTGCAGTCTTTTCAAAATAAACTTCCGTCTTTACAAAAAGAAAAAGTACGTGTTTAGGAAAAGATGGCGGTTTGGGTTAAAGTTAACAACAACAATGTATAATTAAAGTTGCTTCAGTCCTTGGTTGGTTATGATCTCCACCATTCATTTAGATTCTCTGCATTTAAAATACTTTATCATTTGAAATATTTGCATTTACTATCTGACTTACAGCACGTTAGGCCTCCATGTATCAATGCATATTAATAGTTTTACTAAATATAAACAAAATGAAACACTATAAATAGTATAAATCTTTAAAAATGCGTCAAGTGTTTGCCCACTCTGAAGCTGTGTGCACTTATTGTAGCATTTTTTGTACTTCTAACTTTTATCAGTGAGGTGTGTGCTTTGGTCTAACACATGCGTGTGCTGTAGGTGCCCCCGTCACTAGAGGGATTTACTTGGGTGGCTGTTGTTACAGGACATCCAGGTATTTGCAGGGTATTAAGTGTTGCGGCCAATATCTCCGAATGCCTGTTAGTGTTGCAGACGTGCGAATCCTTCAGTTTCTACATTCTGTTGAAAGCAAAACAGAAAAACTGTTGTTTTGATTTGGACAATTTAAGAGGATGAGAAAAAGAAATGTCTCCACCTTTCACACTGAATACCCTACAGCTTCTCACAGCATCAGTCTCCCCTCCGTCTGTATGTATCACATATCCACACCACCATATAGGCTTTTTCTCTCACTACTGTGTACAATTGTATAATGGGCATTCAGATGACTATATATTTTTCTATGTATTTCTAAAATATACACTATATATTCAGTGCTTATGGTGAAGGTAGTATGTTTCTTTCCTTTGTTGATGTCATTTGTTGTTCTTTCAGTAATACCGGTGTAGAGTTGTTGTGTAACTGAAGAGTTTCTTTCCAAAACGAAATATCCACCAGCTGAAAACCACAAGTCTAACTCTGAAGACACGACTGCTCGACATGTTGCGGTGCCATTTGAAGTGACGATAACTACGTTTGATTGATGAATTGAAACCACTCGGTGCTTTGGAGGAAATCTTTGTTTTTTTTAATGATAATGGATATATGCATTTTTGGAAATTAGCTCTGTAATTATTATCTGTTTGGTCTCTCACTATGATAATAGACCCTGTACAGATGAGCTGCATTCCACCTGTACCCATCCTGGCTAATGACATTTTTACCCATAGCAACTCCACTGTGTGTGTACGTGTGTACGTGTGTGTGTGTGTGTGTGTGTGTGTGTGTGTGTGTGTGTGTGTGTGTGTGTGTGTGTGTGTGTGTGTGTGTGTGTGTGTGTGTGTGTGTGTGTGTGTGTTATTCAAAGAGCTGTCTAAATGTTTTACAATCTTCTTTCCTGGATCTTTTGGATACCTGTATACACACACACACACTGCTAAAAGACACAAATTGAAGGTACAGTATTCAGTGTGTATATTCCCAACACAACACAGCTGGCACTAACGTCAGAACGTTCTTTAGTATTTCTTGATGCAGGTCCGATCACATTAAAAAGTGAAACCTGCACAGAGAGCACTCAAAGCTTTTTAAATTAGCTCTAATCGAGATACGATACGATAAAACCTTTTTTTATCTTTCTTGCTCCATTTGCAACATCCACAGAGACAAATGTTCAATACATACATGTTGATGTTGCAAATGGTCAACCTTTTCTAAGAGTGAGTCTCAGATACAATAATACTTCACATGGAGGCAAAACAAAATACATTTCCTGTAAATATCCAAAGTTATATTGACAGGTTTCTCAAAATGAAAGATTAAATCTTACAGTTGAATCTTACTGTGCAGAGAGTGTGATGAAGAAGTGACTACAAATGACTATGACACCAAAATACTGAATGCAAATGAATACGTGGGCGTTAAACACACAGAAATATAATAAACACAGACTCAAACTAAAACCTAAATCAAGATCAAGTGTAAAGTTTGGCTCCAACCAAAGTGAGTAGCAGTATATTTTTTAAACGGGCACGATGCAAAGACAAACTTTATCTCTTGTGATTCTGGGAACAACCTATGGCTAGTCTCCTATATAGTAGCACTCACTATTCAGCTATACGCTTCGCAGCTCACTGGAAATGTGTTTTATGTAACAAAATACTTTATAAAGAGACGTATCTGCCTATGAGTGAGGGGAACTTTATATTATTTAAATCTATAAACACTATAATCAAACTTTGACAATTTTGGTGGTAGTACCCTTTCACAGTGATGGTAATTGTATGAACTTTCGTCGGTAAACTGTGTTGGCTTTTGCAATTCCAAAATCTAATCTTTGTTTAGGTTGTGGTCCGATTCTATGTAGCTAGGTATATCCAATATCTGGGCGAAGCATCTACTGCATTATGATGAGTATTACTCTGCAAATACTCTGTCCGTCACCCGCCCCACCCCCGGTGATAACGTTTTCTTGGTTCGTGGGTGTATGGACGGATTTATCAAAAGCGTAATTACAGTAACAAGTGAATGTATAACTGTTAATCGTTGGTGCAAAAGTGTATAAAATATGATCTTAAGCCCTTTGCCTTATTTTACACTGCCAATCAAATGGTGTATTTCAGGAAGACATTCTTCAGGAGGTTATTATTTCTGGCTGATGAGTGTCTACTAATAAACTGTCTTTAGCATTTTCAATGTATGTGTTCATGTTTCCTTTTCTTGCGGTGTTCGTGTGTTTGTCTCGACTCTCACTGTGCTTTCTGAACTTTGAAAAGTCCGTTGATGAGCTGCAGGGTGAGAATCCGCAGCGTGAGGCTCATTGTCTGCCAGTGCATTTGTATTTGAGTCATTTTTTTAAATACATTATGTTGTTGAACTTATAAAGAAACACAACTTAGTGTCTGCAGACGTCACCGGTGTGATGCGATGCTTTTTGCAGGTATTAAAAGCAAAGTGTTGAACACATCTGAACCTGATGATGAACAGTCAGAACAATCCATCCTGAAGGGGACAAGGACGTCTGCACCAAATGTCACAGCAATCCATCCAATCGCTGTTGAAATGACTTAAAGTCGACATTTTCTGTGTTTTACTGGCATAAATATGCATTTGCAGCACATCGATGGGGCAACAGATGCTTTTTGGCAGTAATTGAATATGACAAATGTGTGTTGCTTCAAACCTCCTCTGTGATCGCTCATTTTAAATGTCAATATAGTTGTTTGTTTTGTCTGATGATGCTGTGATCATGCAATAATGATGTTATCTGCAGCTGCAGCAGCCTGGTAATGCCTGCTGGTCAACAAAGTATTCATGAGCTGTGATCCAATTTCACACTCACTCTGTTGTCTGATAACATAAACAGAAGAATATGTAAATGGGAATAACTATATTGTGAATTTGGGTGCATTAAAACCCAGTATAGGTAATCACAGAGAGCAGGAGGAGCTGGGTTTAGGTTTAGAGAGGGAGACGCTTCTCTCCTTCGAAATTCAATTCAAAGGAGCTTTATTGGCATTAAAGTTTCAAAAATAATCTTGCCAAAGAATCAAAACACATTTGGTCCAAATATTTTGTCTCTCTCCGTAGCTGCTGTGAAGACAAATTAAATGCATCATTAAAAAATCTTGTTTTTGCCAGCTGCTCTGTCAAAAATACAGCCGGGGCATAAAGATCAAGAGACGCGGTGGACACAAAGGCATCGGCTACACTGGATTGTGTGCAGCATCTGTGACGGAGCCGGAACACGATACAGAAACCAAGCATGAGTGAAACTTTAGTCGTGGTGCTGGAGGAAAAGGTCAGAAGGAGTCGTCCTCTTGAGACCATGAATGTCTGCACATAATGAGAATCCATCCAGCAGTTGTTGAGATATTTGAGTCACATTGTGTCTTTAGCCAAGAAGATTCATGCAAAACTCTTTCTACGTCTTTATTTAACCAGCACTGGTTTCACTAAGATCGTGTTATAGCGAGCTGCTGGAATGAGCTCTAAAGCCTTGAAATTAGTTTTTAGCATGTTTCCACTTTCGCCGTCTTAAAGTCATAAGATCTTTGGGGAGATGCCTGAAATAAAGTCTGCAGTTAAAACAAGCGTATGGGATTTACAACATGTCAGTAAATACCCCACTCATAGCGGTTGCTAACAAGTGGCTAAATGAGACGACTACACATCATCACGGCGAGCACTGGTCCGCCTTTAGTTTTGAGGTGGTGACAAGAAGTCATGTGACCGTGGTGTAGTTAGTTTATAGCCTAGCATTAGTTAAACAATCATAAAAGTGTTCATTTGTGAAGATTATCTTGCTGAAACGTATAAGTATCATAAATGTTTGTTTGCCAAAAGAGCTTTTTTGTGCAATAATACAAATCAAATAGTAAAATCCTTTTGGTTGTGTATCGAGGGAACCGGTGCGATGCCAACTCGCTTCATTGTTCAGCCAATGCCTGATCTGCGTGCAGCTGTCCAGCACAGCCTCCGCCTGCTTCTGTTCGCCACTGAGGAGCTTAACCGGACTGAAGGTTCGCTTGATGGTCGCCCCAATTGGCAGCAAGAGGTGACTCTAAAATGTCATGATAAGGAAGTTTACATCATGATGTGAAATCAGTAGCAGTGAGCTGATAGTAGCTACTGGTCCAGGAGTTTTTGTATAAACAGATATGAAGATAATGGAGTTTTCGCTGCCAAGAAAACGGTTTCAATTTCAAGAAATCCTCTTTTACTCTTTTACGCTCTCACACAGTTATGTGTCATCAGTCTGTGATGGTCGCCGGGGGGAGATTCTGTGCTCATTTCGTTTTTTTGGTGCACCAGGTTCCTTCAGTCAGCCTCATCTACTTCTGCTTCTGTGCTTTCCAACATTTCCCAGGATGGCCTTTGAAGAATCCCAGAGAAGAATATCTTTCATGCAGCTGTTGGTTTTATACGAGGTAGGAACGAGAAACAACAATAGCAACACGGTTTCCAATCTTCCAGTCATGTTTCCAACAATTAAGTTTTATAGTCACACCAGAGAAAGTGTTGACGATGACACAAAGCAAGCTTGTGTTGTTCCTGTGATGGACTCCTTGGTGCATGATTACTCAGCATTGGTGCACGATGGCAGCGCTAAAGAAACGCTTAAAGGCT
Organism: Cottoperca gobio; assembly: GCF_900634415.1. Lineage (NCBI taxonomy): Eukaryota > Metazoa > Chordata > Actinopteri > Perciformes > Bovichtidae > Cottoperca > Cottoperca gobio. Next base: position 57,759 of record NW_021166866.1, on the reverse strand, counting down.
TCAGGATGGATTTTCTCTTTTACGTATTCATTTACTTCCACTGGGCAGAGATCATTTCCAATTTCATTTTTACAAAACAAGTATCCCCAAGCGCACATTTAAATATGCATTCCACTATTTCTGTCTGGTAAAAAACAACAAACTCACCATAGCAAGAGTTGATGTATGAAATCAGCATATCAGAATCTCATGGCTAACATGTTAGCAGACACTTACCAAGAGATCACATTGAGATTCAAAATCTCTTTTAAAAGGGACCAAAGGCAGCAGCATGAAACTGTTTTACATACAAGAGCAAGAAACACACAAGTTTCACATTTAACACTTAGTTTTACCTGCTGAAGGTGTGAAGTTACTCAAACATCCTGCAGAACACATTTGTGTTGAATCAGTACCACAGTCAATGAGTGAAGATATGAACATATAAAGATATAAAGATATACAGATATAAAGATATAAAGATAAATAGATATAAAGACATGGAGATATAAAGATATACAGATATGAAGATATACAGATATACAGATATACAAATATAAAGATATACAGATATGAAGATATACAGATATACAGATATAAAGATATACAGATATGAAGATATACAAATATAAAGATATAAAGATATACATATATAAAGATATACAGATATACAGTTATACAGATATGAAGATATACAAATATACAGTTATACAGATATGAAGATATACAGATATACAGATATACAGACATGAAGATATACAGTTATAAAGATATACAGATATAAAGATATACAGATATACAGATATACAGATATACAGTTATAAAGATATACAGTTATAAAGATATACAGATATAAAGATTTACAGATATACAGATATACCGATATGAAGATATACAGATATACAGATATACAGATATACAGTTATAAAGATATACAGTTATAAAGATATACAGATATAAAGATATACAGATATACAGATATACAGATATAAAGATATACAGATATACAGATATGAAGATATACAGATATACAAATATAAAGATATACAGATATAAAGATATACAGATATGAAAATATACAGAAATAAAGATATAAAGATATACAGATATACAGATATACAGATATACAGATATAAAGATATACAGATATAAAGATATACAGATATACAGATATGAAGATATACAGATATAAAGATATAAAGATATACAGATATAAAGATATACAGATATAAAGATATACAGATATACAGATTTAAAGATATACAGATATACAGATATACAGATATAAAGATATACAGATATAAAGATATACAGATATAAAGATATACAGATATACAGATATAAAGATATACAGATATAAAGATATACAGATATACAGATATGAAGATATACAGATATAAAGATATAAAGATATACAGATATAAAGATATACAGATATACATATATACAGATATACAGATATAAAGATATACAGATATACAGATATAAAGTTATACAGCTATAAAGATATACATATATACAGATATACAGATATAAAGATATACAGATATACAGATATAAAGTTATACAGATATAAAGATATACAGATATAAAGATATACAGATATACAGATATAAAGATATAAAGATATACAGATATACAGATATAAAGATATACAGATATAAAGATATACAGATATACAGGTATGAAGATATACAGATATAAAGATATAAAGATATAAAGATATACAGATATACAGATATAAAGATATAAAGATATACAGATATAAAGATATACAGATATACAGATATGAAGATATAAAGATATAAAGATATACAGATATAAAGATATACAGATATACAGATATAAAGATATACAGATATACAGATATAAAGATATACAGATATACAGATATACAGATATACAGATATGAAGATATACAGATATACAGATATAAAGATATACAGATATAAAGATATACAGATATGAAGATATACAGATATACAGATATAAAGATATACAGATATACAGATATAAAGATATACAGATATACAGATATAAAGATATACAGATATAAAGATATACAGATATACAGATATACAGATATAAAGATATACAGATATACAGATATACAGATATAAAGATATACAGATATAAAGATATACAGATATGCAGATATACAGATATAAAGATATACAGATATAAAGATATACAGATATACAGATATAAAGATATACAGATATATAGATATAAAGATATACAGATATAAAGATATACAGATATACAGATATAAAGATATACAGATATACAGATATAAAGATATACAGATATAAAGATATACAGATATACAAATATGAAGATATACAGATATAAAGATATAAAGATATACAGATATAAAGATATACAGATATACAGATATACAGATATACAGATATTAAGATATACAGATATAAAGATATACAGATATACAGATATGAAGATATACAGATATACAAATATAAAGATATACAGATATAAAGATATACAGATATGAAAATATACAGAAATAAAGATATAAAGATATACAGATATACAGATATACAAATATACAGATATAAAGATATACAGATATAAAGATATACAGATATACAGATATGAAGATATACAGATATAAAGATATAAAGATATACAGATATAAAGATATACAGATATACAGATATAAAGATATACAGATATAAAGATATACAGATATACAGATATAAAGATATACAGATATACAGATATACAGATATAAAGATATACAGATATACAGATATAAAGATATACAGATATAAAGATATACAGATATACAGATATAAAGATATACAGATATAAAGATATACAGATATACAGATATGAAGATATACAGATATAAAGATATAAAGATATACAGATATAAAGATATACAGATATACAGATATACAGATATAAAGATATACAGATATACAGATATAAAGTTATACAGATATAAAGATATACAGATATACAGATATACAGATATAAAGATATACAGATATACAGATATAAAGTTATACAGATATAAAGATATACAGATATAAAGATATACAGATATACAGATATAAAGATATAAAGATATACAGATATAAAGTTATACAGATATAAAGATATACAGATATAAAGATATACAGATATACAGATATAAAGATATAAAGATATACAGATATACAGATATAAAGATATACAGATATAAAGATATACAGATATAAATATATAAAGATATAAAGATATAAAGATATACAGATATAAAGATATAAAGATATACAGATATAAAGATATACAGATATACAGATATACAGATATGAAGATATAAAGATATACAGATATAAAGATATAAAGTTATACAGATATGAAGATATACAGATAAACAGATATAAAGATATACAGATATACAGATATAAAGATATGCAGATATACAGATATAAAGATATACAGATATACAGATATACAGATATACAGATATGAAGATATACAGATATACAGATATAAAGATATACAGATATAAAGATATACAGATATGAAGATATACAGATATACAGATATACAGATATAAAGATATACAGATATACAGATATAAAGATATACAGATATACAGATATACAGATATAAAGATATACAGATATAAAGATATACAGATATACAGATATACAGATATAAAGATATACAGATATACAGATATACAGATATAAAGATATACAGATATAAAGATATACAGATATACAGATATACAGATATAAAGATATACAGATATAAAGATATACAGATATACAGTATATCTCAAAAGTGAGTACACCCTTTAGATTTTTGCAAATATTCTGTTATATCCTTTCAGGGGATAACATTATCCTACTGAAACTTTGATATAACTTAAAGTAGTCAGTGTGCTGCTTGAATAACAGTATAGATTTATTGTCCTTTGAAAATTACTCAGTACACAGCTGTTAATGTCTAAACAGCTGGCAACAAAAGTGAGTACACCCCATAGTGAACATGTCCTAATTGTGCCCAATGATGTTGTTTTCCCGCCCTGGTGTCATGTGACTCGTTAGTGTTACAAGGATTCAGGTGTAAATGATAAGCAGGGCTGTTAAATTTGGTGTTTTGGGCACAATTCTCTCTGAATGCTGGACAACATGGCACCTCATGGCAAGGAACTCTCTGAGCGGCTGAAAAAAAGGATTATTGCGCTTCACAAAGATGGCCTTGGCTATAAGAAGATTGCCAACACCATGAAAATGAGTTGCAGCACAGTGGCTAAGATCATACAGCGGTTTTCCAGGACAGGTTCCACTCGGAACAGGCCTCGCCAGGGTCGACCAAAGAAGTTGAGTCCACGTGCTCAGCGTCATATCCAGAGGTTGGTTTCCAAAAATAGACGTGCGAGTGCTTCCAGCATTGCTGCAGAGGTTGCAGAAGTAGGATGTCAGCCTGTCAGTGCCCAGACCATACGCCGCACACTGCATCAAATCGGTTTGTATGGCGGTCGCCCCAGACAGAAGCCCCTTCTGAAACCGATGCATAAGAAAGCCCGCAAACAGTTTGCTGAAGACAATGAATCCAAGAACATGAGTTACTGGAACCATGTCCTGTGGTCTGATGAGACCAAAATAAACCTGTTTGGGTCAGATGGTGTCCGGCGTGTGTGGCGGCACCCTGGTGAGGAGTACCAAGACAAATGTGTTTTGCCTACAGTCAAGCATGGTGGTGGCAGCATCATGGTCTGGGGCTGCATGAGTGCTGCCGGCACTGGGGAGCTGCATTTCATTGAGGGACACATGAATTCCAATATATACTGTGACATCCTGCAGCAGAGCATGATCCCCTCTCTTCGGAAACTGGGCCGTAGGGCAGTTTTCCAACATGATAATGACCCTAAACACACCTCCAAGATGACAACGGCCTTGCTGAAGAAGCTGAAGGTTAAGGTGATGGACTGGCCAAGTATGTCTCCAGACCTAAACCCAATTGAGCACATGTGGGGCATCCTCAAGAGGAAGGTGGAGGAGTGCAAGGTGTCCAACATCCGTGCGCTCCGTGATGTCGTCGTGGAGGAGTGGAAGAAGATTCCAGAAGCAACCTGTGCAGCTCTGGTGAATTCCATGCCCAGGAGGGTTAAAGCAGTGCTAGATAACAATGGTGGTCACACAAAATATTGACACTTTGGGCACAATTTAGACATGTTCACTATGGGGTGTACTCACTTTTGTTGCCAGCTGTTTAGACATTAACAGCTGTGTACTGAGTAATTTTTAAAGGACAATAAATCTATACTGTTATTCAAGCAGCACACTGACTACTTTAAGTTATATCAAAGTTTCAGTGGGATAATGTTATCCCCTGAAAGGATATAACAGAATATTTGCAAAAATCTAAAGGGTGTACTCACTTTTGAGATATACTGTACAGATATAAAGATATACAGATATAAAGATATAAAGATATACAGATATACAGATATACAGATATACAGATATAAAGTTATACAGATATAAAGATATACAGATATACAGATATAAAGATATACAGATATAAAGATATAAAGATATACAGATATACAGATATAAAGATATACAGATATACAGATATAAAGATATACAGATATACAGATATGAAGATATACAGATATAAAGATATACAGATATAAATATATAAAGATATAAAGATATACAGATATAAAGATATAAAGATATACAGATATAAAGATATACAGATATACAGATATGAAGATATAAAGATATAAAGATATACAGATATAAAGATATAAAGTTACACAGATATGAAGATATACAGATAAACAGATATAAAGATATACAGATATACAGATATAAAGATATACAGATATACAGATATAAAGATATACAGATATACAGATATACAGATATACAGATATGAAGATATACAGATATACAGATATAAAGATATACAGATATAAAGATATACAGATATGAAGATATACAGATATACAGATATACAGATATAAAGATATACAGATATACAGATATAAAGATATACAGATATACAGATATACAGATATAAAGATATACAGATATAAAGATATACAGATATACAGATATACAGATATACAGATATAAAGATATACAGATATACAGATATACAGATATAAAGATATACAGATATAAAGATATACAGATATACAGATATACAGATATAAAGATATACAGATATAAAGATATACAGATATACAGATATAAAGATATACAGATATAAAGATATAAAGATATACAGATATAAAGATATACAGATATACAGATATAAAGATATACAGATATACAGATATAAAGATATACAGATATAAAGATATACAGATATACAGATATAAAGATATACAGATATAAAGATATAAAGATATACAGATATACAGATATAAAGATATACAGATATACAGATATAAAGTTATACAGATATAAAGATATACAGATATACAGATATTAAGATATACAGATATAAAGATATACAGATATACAGATATAAAGATATACAGATATACAGATATAAAGATATACAGATATAAAGATATACAGATATAAAAATATACAGATATAAAGATATACAGATATAAAGATATACAGATATAAAGATATACAGATATACAGGTATGAAGATATACAGATATAAAGATATAAAGATATAAATATATAAAGATATAAAGTTATAAAGTTATAAAGATATAAAGATATAAAGATATAAAGATATAAAGTTAGAAAGTTATAAATATATAAAGATATAAAGATATAAAGATATAAATATATAAAGATATAAAGATATAAAGATATAAAGATATACAGATATAAAGATATAAATATATAAATATATAAAGATATAAATATATAAAGATATAAAGATATAAAGTTATAAAGATATAAAGATATGAATATATAAAGATATAAAGATATAAAGTTATAAAGATATAAAGATATGAAGATATATAGATATAAAGATATAAAGATATACAGATATAAAGATATAAAGATATAAATATATAAATATATAAAGATATACAGATATAAAGATATAAAGATATAAATATATAAAGATATAAAGATATACAGATATAAAGATATAAAGTTATAAAGATATAAAGATATAAATATATAAAGATATAAAGATATAAAGTTATAAAGATATAAAGATATAAAGATATAAAGATATAAAGATATAAATATATAAAGATATAAGATATACAGATATAAAGATATAAAGTTATAAAGATATAAAGATATAAAGATATAAAGATATAAAGTTATAAAGATATAAAGATATAAAGATATAAAGATATAAAGATATAAATATATAAAGATATAAAGATATAAAGATATAAAGTTATAAATATATAAATATATAAAGATATTAAGATATAAAGATATAAAGATATACAGATATAAAGATACAAAGATATAAATATATAAAGATATAAAGATATAAAGATATAAAGATATAAAGATATACAGATATAAAGATATAAAGATATAAATATATACAGATATAAAGATATAAAGATATAAAGATATAAAGATATACAGATATAAAGATATAAAGATATAAAGTTATAAAGATATAAAGATATACAGATATAAAGATATAAAGTTATAAAGATATAAAGATATAAAGATATAAAGATATAAATATATAAAGATATAAAAATATAAAGATATAAAGATATACAGATATAAAGATATAAAGATATAAAGATATAAAGATATAAAGTTATAAATATATAAAGTTATAAATATATAAAGATATACAGATATACAGATATACAGATATAAAGATATAAAGATATAAATATCTAAAGATATAAAGATATACAGATATAAAGATATAAATATATAAAGATATAAAGATATAAAGATATAAAGTTATAAAGATATAAAGATATAAAGATATAAAGATATAAAGATATAAAGATATAAAGTTATAAAGATATACAGATATACAGATATAAAGATATAAAGATATAAATATATAAAGATATACAGATATAAAGATATAAAGATATAAAGATATAAAGATATACAGATATAAAGACATAAAGATATAAATATATAAAGATATACAGATACAAAGATATAAAGATATAAAGATATAAAGATATACAGATATAAAGATATAAAGATATAAATATATAAAGATATAAAGATATACAGATATAAAGATATAAAGTTATAAAGATATAAAGATATAAATATATAAGATATAAAGATATAAAGATATAAAGATATAAAGTTATAAAGATATAAAGATATAAAGATATAAAGATATACAGATATAAAGATATAAAGATATAAATATATAAAGATATAAAGATATACAGATATAAAGATATAAAGATATAAATATATAAAGATATAAAGATATAAAGATATAAAGATATAAAGTTATAAAGATATAAAGATATAAAGATATAAAGATATAAAGATATACAGATATAAAGATATAAAGATATAAAGATATACAGATATAAAGATATAAAGATATAAGTTATAAATATATTAAGATATAAAGATATAAAGATATAAAATTATAAAGAAATAAAGATATAAAGATATAAAGATATAAATATATAAAGATATACAGATATAAAGATATAAAGTTATAAAGATATAAAGATATAAAGATATAAAGATATAAAGATATACAGATATACAGATATAAAGATATAAAGATATAAAGATATACAGATATACAGATATAAAGATATAAAATTATAAAGTTATAAATATATAAAGTTATAAATATATAAAGTTATAAATATATAAACATATAAAGATATACAGATGTAAAGATATAAAGATATAAAATTATAAAGTTATAAAGATATAAAGATATAAAGATATAAAGTCATAAAGATATAAAGTTATAAAGATACATAGATAGAAATTTATAAAGATATAAAATTATAAAGTTATAAATATATAAAGTTATAAATATATAAACATATAAAGATATTCAGATATAAAGATATAAAGATATAAAGATATAAAGATATAAAGATATAAAGTTATAATGATATAAAGATATAAATATATAAAGTTATAATGATATAAAGATATAAAGATATAAAGTTATAATGATATAAAGATATAAAGATATAAAGTTATAATGATATAAAGATATAAAGATATACAGATATAAAGATATAAAGATATAAAGATATAAAGATCAAACAATAAAAAAGGTATTTAAAAATAAATATCGGTATTCAGACCCTTAACATTAACTAAGATTATGTTATGATTTATTTAAGGCGTTTAAGTAGTTATTTAATAAGCTAAATATTTATAAAATCATAATTTATAAACAAGCCTACTTTCTATTTGTCTCAAACTCTAATCTCTAAATTTCAGTTTATTTAAATAACACTTAAAAAATGTTTTTGTCACCAGTGTTGTTTAAAATATCTTTTGGATTTCATTCGTTTGATTTTCAAATGAAAAGAACTTCAATCAATTTTTGAGGTTTTAATGCAAAATATTATGTTCTTATCTGTGTACAACTGTTCAAAGCTGTTTTTGTTCGCTTGTTTGAGTTGTGTTTAAAATTAGATTAAAACGTCACCACGGAAACAAACATAAACATCTGCTTTAGTTTGTCTTAAAGCATCTTAGCAGCTCAGTGTGTTGCCTTACACAGCATTACTGCAAAACTTAACTTTAACTCAATTTAATTCTGACACTGATGTGTGTGCAGCTCATGTGGAGGAACATTACCCCACCTGTAGTAACACAGAGTAACAACTTAAGACTGCAGGATGTGTTGTGCAGAAGCTGCCTGTTTGGAGTCAATTTAGCCTACTTACAGTTTCTTTGCGATTTCTTCCACACTTGTTGTGACATTTGGTTAATTGTTTCAAAGCTCTACACACAAACTAAATAAGAAACACTTCACAGTGAAACTCTGCAATCGAAACATCACAAACCTTTTTTGCTTTCTCTTTAAGATACAAAACATTTGTTGTTTTAATTCTTTTTTTAGCGACTAAACTGAACCATAGTTCTGTAATAAACTGCTCCTTTGTGTCCTGTGTTTTCAACCCTTTACATTTGCTTGTTACAGTAACATGCACATAAACACAAACCAGTTCTGTCACAGTGTGCACACAGAGAGGTCTCGATCCACGTCGGGTTGTAACTCAGGCTGCAGTCGCCCCGGGGTAAGAATCCTCACATCACCTCGCACACCCCACACATTTGGAAATAACGCACTGCTTCATGTCTAGCAGTGAAACTTTTCATTTTGAGATCTAAGCGCTTTTCAAATTGGGGCATTTATTCTTCCATCACACGAAGCCAAGAACTGTCTCGTCTGAGAGAAAAGATTTGCTTCATTTCCATTCTGTGATTAGATCAGAGGAGGTAGCGTATGGTGCCTGAATATGCACTAATTTGTATGATTCTCACACGCTCTACCTGCATTTAAATCTGTCACAGCAGCATTTTTGTCATACCAGCCATTTTCCTTCCAAAATGACAATACTTTTAATTAGAACAAATAGCATCCTTACTTCTTTTGTTCTCGTTGTGTCAGTGTGTGTGTGTGTGTGTGTGTGTGTGTGTGCACGTGCACGTGCACGTGAAGCTTGTGTGGCAGATGAATATTGCAGCACAAATTGATCACTCTGTAGAGTTAGAAATTTGATTAAATGCTCAAGGCTGATTTCCGCAACAGCTCTTGTATAAGTCATGAGAGCACTTTGGGGGAAGTTAAAACTGCGAAGAAAACAAAAGCCATCCATTTACCTCATTAGTGTGCGTGGAAAATCTTGACATGCTTTGAAGAGAACGTGCTTGTGTAGCTAAATCAGCTTTAGGGCCCAAAGCAGACATACAAGGCAGACAACCAAACATCTTCCCACAGTGATAAACAACCTCGCCTTGGTTGGGAGGATTGTAAAAAAGAGACATTGCTCTATTTCTTAAAGTATTACTATTGTAGGCTCCTCAGTTAATCTTCACGTTTGCCTGGGAGCCAGCATTAACATGGCCGATGACAGGTTTGTGCTGATTCTCCGGTGACAGAGCTCCATCACACGTGCAGCACAAAGACTCACACAGTCACACAGCGTACAATGGCAACAACTGCATCAATGCCATTAGCAGAACAAAAACACATTTGAGGGGTTGACTCCTGGGTTCGTTGGCGCGATATTCGGGAGGCAGAATATATTTCCTCAAGCGTCAAATATGAAACTTCTCAGATTCACATGCATGCCAGGTTATTTCTCCCCTTTCACTTGAAATACTTGTTTGTTTTGGCAAAGGGCTGCCACACGCTCCACACACACGCACACACACACACGTCTCTCAGTGATATAAAGCTCATTAAAATGATGTGCAGGAGCTCTGTTATTACAAAGCAAAATGACAAGTGGGAAATAGTTTTACGGAGGAAATCTCAAAGTCCTGCTGAGGACATGTGCTTCCCGAACATCTCACATGATTAACTGACTTGGCTCTTGTATTGACACGCCGCTCCTGCTGGAAACAAGCACGTATGTATCATTTGGCAGGATGGAGCCTGTGATAATATCATGAGAACGGCTTTAGAGAAATAAAATCTCAATCTGTCATTATTTCATTTTTCTTTCCCTTCTGTGCTCCAGCAGGAACATCCAATGCCATAAATCGCCTCCGTTTGTGCACTGTTTGTATTTAACTGCTCCAAGATTGGACACTCTGAGGAACATTTATGAATGATTTAAATGTACTATTATTGTAGACTCACAATCCTCACAATGCAGATGTGTGCATCTGAGGTTACGAAAGCCCTGCTGCTGCACGTCGTCTCATCCTGGAGAGATATTGTACTGAACCACATGATGGCAGTACTGCATCTGAAATATTACAAGCCCAACACCGAAGAGCGATGCCCCCTTTCATGCACAGATACAGTGTGATGTCGTGCACTCTGCCGCCCCCACTCTTTGACACTAAAACACCCATGAAAGCCACTGCACGTCGTCTGATTAAGCCATACGCTGGTATTGACATGAATTATGCAGCAGCTTTAATGAACTCAAATCAATAAACATAGGATCTGTAATGAAGCCAGTCACACACGCTGCTGTGGGCAGAGTGCTTCCTCCACCTTGGGGCTACATACCTGCCGGGAAACAGCTGAAACATTCGGTTTGATGAGATAATCCTCCACTGTAGCCCCCGCTCCTCCCCCGACTCTAATCACAGCATATTGTAGATGTAGTTTTAATGTAAAAACACACATCAAGGGTTGTGGTGAAGCTGATGGACAGCAGGAGCAGAGATGAGTATTAAGAGCAGACAAGGGAATGCAAAGGTATAACTTTATATATCCTGGAACGTACACAAACAATAATGTAGATGTAGAGACGAGTTATGTTTTACTGTTTTCAGAGGTAGTAAATCAATGATTCACCTTATAATAAGAATAAGAATAATTTCATTGGCGTGAGAACAAAGCTCCTGCAGCTGATTTGTGTGGCAGTGTCGTCGTTTGTTCCTAACAAAGACGTCCCACCCTGAGAACCGATGTCGAGAACAACGTTGCCAAACCTCTTGGCTGAGCAGGAAAGTGAGACGACATCACAGAGCAGTTTGTGATTCATTAGGTGTCCGATGTCACAGCGCGATGATGTTTGTCTTAGAAAAGCAAATGATCGGCATGGATAATACCAATGTGCCTCCCAAAACCTTTATTGTAACAGCCAAGAGAGACAAATAGTTGCTTCTGTTTGCTTTTGAGAATTTGAGTTGCCAAGGACTGTTAGAACTCCACCGACAATCTCTTTATCTGGCAACAGTGTCTGAGCTTAATGAGGATAATGATGCACCGGAGGAAACTGCACAAAGATCTCTAGAAATTCCAGTTTTTGTTGCATTTCAGTTAAAATTCTCTAAATGTAAAACCCAGAAAAAATGTTGCCAATGTACGTTTTTTGCAAAAGCGTTTCTGAACTAAAAGTATGAATACGTTTCATATCAGCCTCATATCACGCTTGCAGAAACACAAATGGCGTGGAGTTAACATTATGAAACGAGTTGTTTATGTGTACAAGGTTCTTGTTTCCACCAGAAAGTGACTTTAGCTCGTGTTGTACTCGTTATTACACTGACGCTGACCGGGCTGCTGTGTAGGAAGTGAAGCATGGGAAGAAAATACAACTCTGAAATATTATTCTGTTAATACTTTTAGTTCAGCCATTTAGTTATCATTTAGCACCTACCATACAAACAAATGTATCATAAGTAACACCACAAATAATTCCTCTCACGTGTCCTTCACCTGTTCCCAACCACGCAGTGTTGCTTCTCACACAGAAACAACAAACATGGAGGAGGGAGAAACGTTGTGCTCTCCGTAAAGCAGCTGGGATCCCCTGCTGGGTCTAACAGCTTGGGTTCTTTATCCATAAAGGTGCATCCCACATCAGAGGACACATCAACCTCTCAAGTTATATTCACTTTGGAGCAACTCTCACAACTTCAACAACATTGAAAGATTTTTCTTATTATTATTTTCTTGTTGCTGGCAGCTCTCACAAACACACCCCAACATAAAAAAAAACAAAAAGGCTGCCTCAGTTTCTCTCCACCGCTGCCTTTCAAGGAGAGAGGCGAGCTTTCAATGAATCACCCCCCCCCTCGCTCCCGCCGTGTCTTGAACTGTGTCTTCCCTTTCGTCAAGCAGCGTGAGTGATGGAAGTGACAGAGAAGACACCTGCCCTGAACCACCGCTGACAGAGGGAGGAAGAAAGAAGGAGAGCAGTGGAGGGAGGGAGGCGCACTGCCTGATGGGAGAAACACACAACGAGGCAACAAACTTGCAGAGACTATCACTTATAGTGACAGGCCAGGAGGTGCCGTGCTATTAGCAGGCCGTGGGGTAGGCCCAGGGCGCGGCCCGTCCTACCTACGATGGATGGGCCTCTCTCTCGGGACTAAATTAATACTGGGAGTCTAGTGAATTGCTTTTGGAACAATGTCCTCCTAAGGAGCTAATCAGACAGGAGTTATCTAGAAGTGCCTGTAGGCTGGCTGGCGTGGCTGCAGCTCTGCGGCTGCCTGGCAGAAGGCAGGTGCACCACGCCGACTCACAGCAGCTCATTCCTGAGCAGGACACAGTGCTGCTGTTATTCATTACACTCTGCTGATGAGGAATCCCAGAACTGAGAGAGTGTCCTGGAAGTGCTAATAGTAAATAAATAGGATCAGAATCCAATGACAAAATAAATGTTCAATTTTCATTAATGACCTTTTCAAAAAACCTTGGAGGCAGAATAATAAGCTGCATACGTCTCATAAAGTTGATGTGGTGGGAAAAATCAATACAGCACAGATTACAGATAACTATTAATGTCGCAAATACAAATTAAACCTTTTGGCAACTATTGTTTGTGTTGTCCACTCGATGACTACACCACTATTTGTAGTGAGGTCAGGGGTAATGTCAGCAGGATTGGCAGGAAGTTGGTCAAAACAAAGATGGAGGCATAATTTGTAGTGGAAAAAAGGTAATAAATCGTAATAAGATCCTATCGTGACTCAAGTATCCTGAGTGTCGGGATTGTGTTGGAAAGCAATGGCCACAGAGCAACGCTAGCATTCAGTTAAAGCTTTGAAATATCTTTCTCTTACCTGCTAAATGCTCAGCTACGTTCACCAGCTAGTCGCTCACTTGGTTTGCTTTCCATCTCGTGCTGAGCAGGTTATGGGTTTCTCAGAGCTTTCAGTCTGCTAGGGCCCGTGGTGTTACTTAGAGCTGTGTGGTAGTCTGGGTATTTGAACCCCCCACAGACGCCATACAAAGATGATCACTGATTAATTCCACCAAAATGGATTTAACCATTTATTTTTAAAAAAAATTATTGGATAGTACAGCTGAAGACAAGAGAATAGGGAGAGAGGGGATGACGTGAAGCAAAGGGCCGTGGGTCAGATTCGAACCCGGGCCGGTAAAGAATCACCCGTAGTACTTGGTCGCCCGCTCTACTAGGTTCGACCTCGCTCATCCTTAATCTTGCCTTCCAGATTTGACGGTTGAATAAATACGGCTGTAGAATCCATAATATAAAAATATAAAAAGAGCTGAAAGACACTAAAACTCTTGGCAGTGAAAGGAAACTGTAGTCACTGCTCTGTCTGTTTGTCTAAACACCCTGTTACAGTTCATCAATATGAAAACAGCATACATATACACATAGATACACAGATACATATACACATAAATACATATACACACAGATACATATGCATATAAATACATATACACATAGATACATATACACATAGACACATAGATACATATACACATAGATACATAGATATATATACACATAGATACATATGCACATAAATACATATACACATAGATACATATACACATAGATACATAGATATATATACACATAGATACATAGACACATAGATACATATACACATATACACATAGATACATATACACATAGACACATAGATACATATACACATAGATACATAGATATATATATACACATAGATACATATACACATAGACACATAGATACATATACACATAGATACATATACACATAGATACATAGATATATATACACATAGATACATATACACATAGATACATAGATATATATACACATAGATACATATACACATAGACACATAGATACATATACACATAGATACACATACACATAGATACATATACACATAGATACATATACACATAGATACATAGATATATATACACATAGATACATATACACATAGATACATAGATATATATACACATAGATACATATACACATAGACACATAGATACATATACACATAGATACACATACACATAGATACATAGATATATATACACATAGATACATATACACATAGATACATATACACATAGATACATATACACATAGACACATAGATACATATACACATAGATACATAGATACATATACACATAGATACATAGATATATATACACATAGATACATATACACATAGATACATATACACATAGATACATATACACATAGACACATAGATACATATACACATAGATACATAGATACATATACACATAGATACATAGATATATATACACATAGATACATATACACATAGATACATATACACATATACACATAGATACATAGACACATAGATACATATACACATAGACACATAGATACATAGACACATAGATACATATACACATATACACATAGATACATATACACATAGACACATAGATACATATACACATAGATACATAGATATATATATACACATAGATACATATACACATAGATACATATACACATAGATACATATACACATAGACACATAGATACATATACACATAGATACATAGATACATATACACATAGATACATAGATATATATACACATAGATACATATACACATAGATACATATACACATAGATACATATACACATAGACACATAGATACATATACACATAGATACATAGATACATATACACATAGATACATAGATATATATACACATAGATACATATACACATAGATACATATACACATATACACATAGATACATAGACACATAGATACATATACACATAGACACATAGATACATATACACATATACACATATACACATAGATACATAGATATATATACACATAGATATATATACGCATATACACATAGACACATAGATACATATACACATAGATACATATACACATACACATAGATACATATACACATAGATACATATACACATATACACATAGACACATAGATACATATACACATAGATACATATACACATAGACACATAGATACATATGCACATAAATACATATACACATAGACACATAGATACATATACACATAGATACATATACACATAGATACATATGCACATAAATACATATACACATAGATACATATGCACATAAATACGTATACACATAGACACATAGATACATATACACATAGATACATAGATATATATACGCATATACACATATACACATAGATACATATACACATAGATACATAGATACATATGCACATAAATACATATACACATAGATACATATACATATATACACATAGATACATATACACATAGACACATAGATACATATACGCATATACACATATACACATAGATACATATACACATAGATACATAGATACATATGCACATAAATACATATACAAATAGATACATATACATATATACACATAGATACATAGACACATAGATACATATATGCATATACACATATACACATAGATATATATACACATAGATACATATACACATAGACACATAGATACATATATACATAGATACATATACACATAGATACATATACACATATACACATAGATACATATACACATAGATACATATACACATATACACATAGCTACATATACACATAGACACATAGATACATATACACATAGATACATATACACATAGACACATAGATACATATACGCATATACACATATACACATAGATACATATACACATAGATACATATACACATATACACATAGATACATAAACACATAGATACATATACACATAGATACATATACACATATACACATAGATACATATACACATAGACACATAGATACATATACACATATACACATATACACATAGACACATAGATACATATACACATAGACACATAGATACATATACACATAGATACATAGATATATATATATATACGCATATACACATATACACATAGATACTTATACACATAGATACTTATACACATAGATACTTATACACATATACATATAGATACATATACACAAAGATACATATACACATAGATACTTATACACATAGATACTTATACACATATACATATAGATACATATACACATATACACATAGATACTAATACACATATACATATAGATACATATACATATAGATACATATACACATATACACATAGATACTAATACACATATACATATAGATACATATACACATAGATACATATACACATATACGCATAGATACATATACACATAGATACATATACACATAGATACATATACACATATACATATAGATACATATACACATAGATACATATACACATATACATATAGATACATATACACATAGATACATAGAAACATAGATACATACACATATATACACATAGATACATATACACATAGATACATATACACATAGATACATATACACATATACACATAGATACTTATACACATATGCAAATACATACTTGTACACATAGATACATGTACATATAGATACATATACATATATACACATATACACATAGATACTTATACACATATACACATAGATACTTATACACATAGACACATAGATACATATACACATAGATACATATACACATAGATACATATACACATAGATACATAGATACATATGCACATAAATACATATACACATAGATACATATACATATATACACATAGATACATATACACATAGACACATAGATACATACGCATATACACATATACACATAGATACATATACACATAGATACATAGATACATATGCACATAAATACATATACAAATAGATACATATACATATATACACATAGATACATATACACATAGACACATAGATACATATACGCATATACACATATACACATAGATATATATACACATAGATACATATACACATAGACACATAGATACATATACACATAGATACATATACACATAGATACATATACACATATACACATAGATACATATACACATAGATACATATACACATATACACATAGATACATATACACATAGACACATAGATACATATACACATAGATACATATACACATAGACCATAGATACATATACGCATATACACATATACACATAGATACATATACACATAGATACATATACACATATACACATAGATACATAAACACATAGATACATATACACATAGATACATATACACATATACACATAGATACATATACACATAGACACATAGATACATATACACATATACACATATACACATAGATACATATACACATAGACACATAGATACATATACACATAGATACATAGATATATATATATATATATATATATATATATATATATATATAATACGCATATACACATATACACATAGATACTTATACACATAGATACTTATACACATAGATACTTATACACATATACATATAGATACATATACACAAAGATACATATACACATAGATACTTATACACATAGATACTTATACACATATACATATAGATACATATACACATATACACATAGATACTAATACACATATACATATAGATACATATACACATAGATACATATACACATATACGCATAGATACATATACACATAGATACATATACACATAGATACATATACACATATACATATAGATACATATACACATAGATACATATACACATATACATATAGATACATATACACATAGATACATAGAAACATAGATACATACACATATATACACATAGATACATATACACATAGATACATATACACATAGATACATATACACATATACACATAGATACTTATACACATATACACATAGATACTTATACACATAGACACATAGATACATATACACATAGATACATATACACATAGATACATATACACATATACACCTAGATACATAAACACATAGATACATATACACATAGATACATATACACATATACACATAGATACATATACACATAGACACATAGATACATATACACATATACACATATACAACTAGATACATATACACATAGACACATATACAACATATACATATAGATACATATACACATATACACATAGATACTAATACACATATACATATAGATACATATACACATATACACATAGATACATATACACATAGATACATATACACATAGATACATAGATACATATGCACATAAATACATAGATACATATACATATATACACATAGATACATATACACATTGACACATAGATACATATACACATAGATGCATATACACATAGATACATATACATATATATACATAGATACATATACACATAGATACATATACACATAGATACATATACACATATACATATAGATACATATACACATAGATACTTATACACATAGATACTTATACACATATACATATAGATACATATACACAAAGATACATATACACATAGATACATATACATATATATACATATACACATAGATACATAGATACATATACATATATACACATAGATACATATACACATAGATACATATACACATAGATACATATACACATATACACATAGATACTTATACACATATGCAAATACATACTTGTACACATAGATGCATGTACATATAGATACATATACATATATACACATATACACATAGATACTTATACACATATACACATAGATACATCTACACATAGATACATCTATACATAGATACATAGATACATATGCACATAAACACATAGACACATAGATACATATACACATATACACATAGATACATATACACATAGATACTTATACACATAGATACATACACACATAGATACGTATACACATAGATACATACAGTATAGATCTGTATACACATAGATACGTATACACATAGATACATATACACATAGATATGTATACATATAGATACGTATACACATAGATACGTATACACATAGATACGTATACACATAGATACATATACACATAGATATGTATACATATAGATACATATGCACATAGATATGTATACATATAGATACGTATACACATAGATACATATACACATAGATATGTATACACATAGATACATACAGTATAGATACATATGCACATAGATACATACAGTGTAGATATGTATACACATAGATACATATACACATAGATACGTATACACATAGATATGTATACACATAGATACATATACACATATATACATACAGTATAGATACGTATACACATAGATATGTATACACATAGATACATACAGTATAGATATGTATACACATAGATACATATACACATAGATACATATACACATAGATATGTATACACATAGATACATACAGTGTAGATATGTATACACATAGATACATATACACATATATACATACAGTATAGATACATATACACATAGATACATATACACATAGATATGTATACACATAGATATGTATACACATAGATACATATACACATAGATACATATACACATAGATATGTATACACATAGATACATATACACATAGATATGTATACACATAGATATGTATACACATAGATACATATACACATATATACATACAGTATAGATACGTATACACATAGATACATATACACATAGATACATATACACATAGATATGTATACACATAGATATGTATACACATAGACACATATACACATATATACATACAGTATAGATACATATACACATAGATACATATACACATATATACATACAGTATAGATACATATACACATAGATACTTACACACATAGATACGTATACACATAGATACATACAGTATAGATCTGTATACACATAGATACGTATACACATAGATACATATACACATAGATATGTATACATATAGATACGTATACACATAGATACGTATACACATATATACGTATACACATAGATACATATACACATAGATATGTATACATATAGATACATATACACATAGATATGTATACATATAGATACGTATACACATAGATACATATACACATAGATACATATACACATAGATATGTATACACATAGATACATATACACATAGATATGTATACACATAGATACATACAGTATAGATATGTATACACATAGATACATATACACATAGATACATATACACATAGATATGTATACACATAGATACATACAGTATAGATACATATGCACATAGATACATACAGTGTAGATATGTATACACATAGATACATATACACATAGATACGTATACACATAGATATGTATACACATAGATACATATACACATATATACATACAGTATAGATACGTATACACATAGATATGTATACACATAGATACATACAGTATAGATATGTATACACATAGATACATATACACATAGATACATATACACATAGATATGTATACACATAGATACATACAGTGTAGATATGTATACACATAGATACATATACACATAGATACGTATACACATAGATATGTATACACATAGATACATATACACATATATACATACAGTATAGATACATATACATATAGATGCATATACACATAGATATGTATACACATAGATATGTATACACATAGATACATATACACATAGATACATATACACATAGATACATATACACATAGATATGTATACACATAGATACATATACACATAGATATGTATACACATAGATATGTATACACATAGATACATATACACATATATACATACAGTATAGATACGTATACACATAGATACATATACACATAGATACATATACACATAGATATGTATACACATAGATATGTATACACATAGACACATATACACATATATACATACAGTATAGATACATATACACATAGATACATATACACATATATACATACAGTATAGATACGTATACACATAGATACATATACACATAGATACATATACACATAGATATGTATTCACATAGATACATATACACATAGATACATATACACATAGATATGTATACACATAGATACATATACACATAGATACATACAGTATAGATATGTATACACATAGATACGTATACACATATATACATACAGTATAGATATGTTTACACATAGATACGTATACACATATATACATACAGTATAGATATGTATACACATAGATACGTATACACATATATACATACAGTATAGATATGTATACACATAGATACATACACACATAGATACATATACACATAGATATGTATACACATAGATACATACAGTGTAGATATGTATACACATAGATACATATACACATAGATACGTATACACATAGATATGTATACACATAGATACATATACACATATATACATACAGTATAGATACATATACATATAGATGCATATACACATAGATATGTATACACATAGATATGTATACACATAGATACATATACACATAGATACATATACACATAGATACATATACACATAGATATGTATACACATAGATACATATACACATAGATATGTATACACATAGATATGTATACACATAGATACATATACACATATATACATACAGTATAGATACGTATACACATAGATACATATACACATAGATACATATACACATAGATATGTATACACATAGATATGTATACACATAGACACATATACACATATATACATACAGTATAGATACATATACACATAGATACATATACACATATATACATACAGTATAGATACGTATACACATAGATACATATACACATAGATACATATACACATAGATATGTATTCACATAGATACATATACACATAGATACATATACACATAGATATGTATACACATAGATACATATACACATAGATACATACAGTATAGATATGTATACACATAGATACGTATACACATATATACATACAGTATAGATATGTTTACACATAGATACGTATACACATATATACATACAGTATAGATATGTATACACATAGATACGTATACACATATATACATACAGTATAGATATGTATACACATAGATACATACACACATAGATACATATACACATAGATATGTATACACATAGATACATATACACATAGATACATATACACATAGATATGTATACACATAGATACATATACACATATATACATACAGTATAGATATGTATACACATAGATACGTATACAGCAACCAGAGGAAACTGACTTTTAAATCTTGGATTTATTCATCCAGAGAAGCCAAAAGAAGATCCAAACTTTCTCGCGGCTGACGGAGCTTTGCTAGTCATCTACACAGTGGCTTCTCAGAAGTGGAGTAATGCTCCATATCAGAGGTAGGAACTGACAGGATGAGGTCAGAGCTGAAACAGAGGGGAAAGCAACACACACACACACACAAGTGAACCATAACGATGTGTGAGAGAATAAACTCTCTGGTTGCATGCACAATGCAAACCCTGCGTTACTTATGGCCACTTAACACAAAGTGTTGGTGAAAGAAACTGATGTCTGTGCGGCTGCAGCTTCTCAGCCTGCATCAGGCCAACCCGCCAGAGATCAGCGCCTCCGGCGAGCCTCGGCTCAGTCTTCCCCCTCTGGAGGACGGCAAACACATTCAGACTCTGTTTCACTGCACAACAGATATATCATAGGTTAACCGGCCCGCAACACTATATGCAACAAGAAGCGAGATGTGGGCTCTGGTTGTTATGTGGAAAATTATGCAGATAAATGCAATTTATAGGATGTGGTGCTGCGTTATATCAGGTACATTACAGCATCAGACAGACATAGAAGAAGTAAATATAACAATGTCAAAATACTACATTCTGAGTAAAGGTCTTGCAAATGTACTCAAAAATACTCGTTCTGTATAAAAATTATGTTTCTATATATTGCACTCTTGGCGTTGCATCGATACATAATTAGTATTTTACTGCTGTAGTTGGTCGACTGCCAGGTGGTTTAATCCACTCGTGAGATGATTAATGGTTAAGAAAAAACAGAAAAACTAAGGTCTGCTACAAACTATATTATTTATAATATCTTTACTTGTTATGAAATCTCTTTTGTGGAACTGCTAACAGCTCATGAACTTGTAAAGGGACCCCGATGACCCCAATCTTTATGGGCTCATTAATCAAAAAGATTGGAAACTATGACTATAATCTTTAACCATATATTGTATTGTACAAACACAGCTGCATTGCTATATTGTGAAACTTAACTATGTGTTTTCTTCTGTAGAATATGAATCTGAAGAGTAACTATTGAACATAGGTGATGAATGTAGAGGAGTAAACAGTTCCCTCTGATGTAGTGAAGTATAATGTGAAGTACCTCAACAATGTACTTACAGCACTTTAGTACTTATTGTATTTAGCTGCTACTTTCATGTATTTAAAATATAATAAGTTAAATTACAGTGAGGATTTCTTTTTTTAATTACACAACTATTTGAAAAAAGATTTATCATCCATCCATATGGTTTATAAATGATTTTACCACCCACTGTTCTGTTTACTGTTAAAGAAGTAAAACTCAGAGGACATGATGACATGCGAAGCTGCGTCGTTCTTTGTGTGTCTGTAACACACGCACACACACACACACACACACACACACACACACACACACTCTACCGTTCAGTGTATGAAAGCTGGATTTTGGGTGGGATTGCATGTTGTGACCATAAAATGTCATCAGCCAGCAGCCTCAGTCCCTATCAGGCAGTCTGCTGCACAGAGCACTCTCCTCTAGCCCTGGGCGCTGGCCACACTCGCTGGCACCCTTCCCCCCCATCGCCTCTCTTTCTCTCCCTCTCTCTCACTCTCTCTTCCTCTGTCTGTCTCTCTTTCTGTCTGTCTCTCTTTTACCAGGGTGCAGTGACCCACCCTTCCCTCCCCTCCCTGTCACCCTGAGGCGCTCAGCTTCCATAGTGTCAGCGCGGAGGCCTCAGTGTTGACAAAGCAGCAGGCCTTCAGAAGACACATCAAACCCTGTCCCTCCTCTGTGCTGTTAGGGAGCTCAGCGCACAACAAAAGGACAGGACTCCAGTTTCTGTCTCAGGCCATTACTAGTCTCAACAACATGGCTACAGAAAGAAGAAGAAAAAAAAAGGCCCTTGAGGATGCTGCACGTATCACGAGTTCCAAACACGAGCCGGAGCAGCTCAGACCGTTCAAAACGAGATCCGTGTTTTCTGACTGTCGTGATGACAGTGTTGTGATGGATGATTGTAAATATAAAGCATAAGTCAAGGCTGCGGGTTGATGCCACCGTGACACATGCACTCTAATGAGGACTGTGGGTGCTCCGCGGTGCCAGGGACTTCCCCCCAAGGCACGTCGAGCGTGGGGAATGCTATGTGATGCATACCAGATGTGATTGGAGGCATCACACTGTTCACGTTGTTACTGCTAACCAAATAGTCGCAGCAACAAAAGCAAAAGACCATTTTTCCTCTGTTCACACATGCAAAGCATGATGCTGGATATGTGTAAGACTGGTTTGAGCCAGAAGCACAAAAACACATTTCAGAGGACTTTTGAAGAAATTCCGAGAGTATTGCGCTCAGATGAAGTGCCTGTTTGGAGAGTTTGGTGAAGGATACGACAATAGCTACAAAACAAAGCTGCGTATCACCTCTCCCTCAACACTAAACACAAAAGAAATGAAGCATTTCTTAGCAATTTGTGAACGTATTCTTTAAATTCACACGTCATAATTTAAAGAGAAAGGCCTGTGTTACCCGAAGGCCTTCACAGGTGCCAAGCAGTCACTGATGTGTTCTGTGATTAGAGCCTCAGACCACATGATGGCAGCAAAAGAGATTCAAAACTCAACTGCTGGTCCAGATTTAGATATTCTGTAAAGACCAGAAAAGTGATGTAATGATCAGATTTACGAAGGTTACTCTGAGCTTGAAGCAGAAATATAAATGAGCACTTTAATGTAATAGTTACGCCGTCACTCTGCGACACTTTAATGTGTCTTTTTACTCTGTGTGTGCAGAACATGTTGAGCTAGATGTTCATCTGAAGGGATGAAAGAGAAGAACATGTCTTCATGTATTCATGTTTTCAGATATGTCTGTAATTCTCTCATGAAGTACTGATCAGGGCCGAAAGTTAAGTGTTTCTAGATAAACTTATGTATTTAAATACTAAACATTTCTGCACTAAACCTTCACTTCAGTAAAACAACAGAAGTCTCAGTTCAATGTTCTTAAAGTATGAAATGGCTCCTGTGTTGTTATATGATTATTTATTATATTACTGGATCGTATACGCAGCACTGTTGTAGTTGTTTCTTTAAACCACGTTACACACTGACACGCAACTTATAAACATGCTTCATTTGAATAAACTCATCATGTGATATGTTTATACAATTTAAATGTTAGATGTCAAATAAATGTAGTGAAGTAAAATGACTTTATTCCTCTTTCAGTGGGATAGAAGTATAAAGGAAAAGGTAAGTAGGAAGTTAAAAGCACTTCCACTCCTGCAGTGGTAGTGTGTGTACACTGTGACGTGGTCTCTGTGTTGGTGGTTCATCCTAAATGTTTCCACCAATCACCTGATAATCAAAGAGAGAACTTGACAGCACTCGGGTCGTTGCAGTTGTATCTGTAAAAGTGAGAATTGACTCATAACAGCAACTCTCAGAAGTACACAGAAAGTACACGCTTGTCTTTGTGCTCGGCTTTTTCGGAAACTTAATTGCTGGCATTAAGCACTTGAGGGAATTCTGTGCTGTGCTTGTTAGGTGTTTGTGTGCAACACAACCCCACACGTTCTATTAATAAACTGACACCCCCCTTACTCCCCCCCCCCCCCCCCCCTTCTCTCCTCTCTCTCTCTCTCTCTCTCTGAAATAACGAACAATAAGTGTCGCTGCCTGCACCTCAGACACACACCAACATCAAGCAGAATGTCAAATGGCTGGAAGAACGGAGCGATTGACAGCAGCCGGGCTCCACGAGGCATGCAGATTACTAAAAGCAAGTTCTGAATGTTCTTCTCCAACTTTCTCCACATGCCAAAGGGGAAAGCAGGAGTGTTGATCTCATCTGAAATGCTTGAAAGAGATTCTTGCAAATGCCCGTATTTAGAAGGGTGAATGTGACTGTGTTGTGTCTACTGTTTCCACGGCGGTGCAGGAGTACAGTGTGCAGGTGAACCGCCTTGTTTGGATTACAAAGAGACGGACAGATGCCTTCAAGGCTTTAATGGAATGAAGTGCAAGAAAAGAAAACATGAATATGAAAATGAAAATTAACTGTTTTCACAGATTAGACTAATAAAAGGTTTTGTATTTTAGTGATATCTCAATAATGTTCAAATATGCCGTTGAGGTTCCTTCCTTTTTGTTCCTGTCACAGGGTTCTTCGGGGGAGTTTTCCCTCTTCTGCTGCAGGGCTGAGGGCCGAGGGCCGAGGGCGTCGTATGCTGCACAGATTGTAAAGCCCCCTCAGGCGAATGTGTGAGTTGGGATATTGGGCTGTATAGATAAAATGGGCCACTAACAAGCACCGGTTAAGAGATGCTTTTAGGAACATTTGGCACCAGGTGGGAACTAAACCTTTAACTCTGGACATAAATATTCTTCTACTAACTCAACCTTTGAATCTACATAAGAGCATCCATATTCAGTGATCACTCAGCATCAGGGTTTATGCACAGTGTTGCTGCTAACCAGCAGATGGTACTATGTCCCAACTCCCAGCATTATTATGTATACACATAGAAAAAGCAGAATGTATTGATCCCTCAGTGTGGGACCCTGACCTGGTTGCACAATAACACAAAAGCACACATTTAGTAGCACAAATCACTGCGTGTTGGTCTAATGAAGAGTTCAATTGTGTTAATAATGAATTAATCTGTTATAACTTGCACTATGAATGTGTGTTTTACCAACATTACTTTATATTCTGTCAACAGCTGTAACTAAAGACTCATTTGTATTTGTTCTAAACGCTTTAAAAGTCATATATCATCCTCCTCTGTGCCACTTTAACTGCACCACTATTTGCACCTGCTTTTGAACCTACAGGCTAAGTTATTATTATTTTAGGGTCATGCATTAATTCATACGTTCATTAACATATGAAGTCTGAAGGACAGTTGTTCCTTTCATGTGTGCAGTTTAATCTTTCATATTGTAGCTTCACCATCTTACCTCAAAATGAAGCAAAAAACCTACATTGATTTAACTTCCACAGTTTAAGAAAGGCAAACATAGGAAACTGTGGCGACATTTAGTGGAATAATCCTTTAATGTAAACTAGAACAGAGCTGTTATCTCTGTCTGCGCGTGCATCAGTGGCACCAAACATCAATAATCTCATTACTTGGGTCAAATATTACAGATCTGCGTTTTCTTTCTTCCCTGAAAACGGAAAGTGATGAGTTTCTGAATCATGGCGACGTGTTTGCGTCAGAAACAGAAGACGCAAAGCTTCAAGTGTCCTTTCACCTGCTCGTGCTGGTCAGAGGACAAATGTTTGGATCTGTTGTGAAATCTCAAAGCTGCATACAAATCCTCAAGATGACCTACTTCTTCCCTTCGACATAGACACTCCGCTAAAATCCATAAATTAAGGAAATTAACTGATGGGGCCCGGGGCCACTTTGTAAGCTATTTAAATCTTTAAATTTACAACATCCCTGCATACTTCATGTAATTGAACTAACTCCAGGCTTGTTTCCTTTAATGAGAAAAAAAAATCCAGTTTCCCCTCCAGTTCGTACCTCTGGAAACAACAAATCTGTGCCAGAGGGGGAGATGGGATCGCTCTGAGGCGCGCGCAGGTCTGTCTAATTACGCAGACTTGGCTCGCTTCAAGGAGAGACGCATCCTCACACTCCCACCAGTCCTGCTGTCAAACCACCTGCATAACTATTGTATCTCCTGTTTAAATGCTTGTCATTTTAGACTTTCTGCACACAAGAGCTGTAGGGAGATACTGCACGTCCTTATGAGTAAAGGAGATTTTATATATATTATAACAGATGTGAGGGGAACAAAGGAACATTTAAAGTTCCACATGATCAAGAAGAAATCATGTTGTTCGTCCGAGTGAGAAACAATAAAAACGGATCCCAAATAAGTGAAACTATATTTTCTGTGGCCCAATAACAAGTTCCTACACTGGTTGGCGCCAAATATCAAGAAACGAACATCCCACCTCTGTCAGGATGCTGGTACAGAGTAATTACTGGGCTCAATGTTGCATCAATTATTCACAGTTATTTACCCGCAAATAAACAAACATGCAAATAAATAAATAATGGTCTCCTCGGTGTGAGCACCTCCTTCACTCTCTCTTTACCTTTCATATGGTGCAACATATTGGCGGACTACTTTTTAGTGCTTCATCACCTGCATTGTGTCGTTATTACAAAAACAAAATAAGAATCTTATTTTCAAAAAGAAAGTCTGCAGGCTGCCTGCTTTCATTTGGAGAGTGAAGAGGGGGGGGGGGCTGTTCTGGGCAAATATCTCCATCTAAGCCCTACGCTATAATTGAAATGGCGCATTTGGCTGCAGGCAGGTTGTGAGGGCGCTTTCTGCAGCAGCATGCATGTCCATAGACGTCATTTGATTTTAATGGCCTGCAGGAAATTTGGCGTTACAACTCTAGACATTAAGGCAAGAGAGAGAGCGAGAGGAAGAGAGAGAGAGAGAGAGAGAGAGAGAGAGAGAGAGAGAGAGAGAGAGAGAGAGAGAGAGCAAGAGAGAGAGAGCGAGAGAGAGAGAGAGAGAGAGAGAGAGAGAGAGAGCGGAGAGAGAGAGAGAGAGAGAGAGAGAGAGGGGACACGGGGGAAAATCACCGCATGAAAGATATTGGTTCAAGGATATCTCTTCATTTTCAACATATTTTTCTACTGGGACTTTATCAACAAGTTACTGCGCCTTTATTGCATGTTGCCTGAGTGAAGGACTATGGCAAGCTCGCCTGGCTTTAAACTTTAGATTCAGGCTGGAGATGGAGATGGAAATGTATGCCTACTAGCTGGAACTGCCTGGGGAACTATTACATCAGACGAAATGACAATGATTAAAATCTGCTTTTTGCTGCTCTAAATCTATTGAGCGACAGTTGCCTGTTAGGTTTCCTACCCCCTCTGAATCACAACTTCACACCGTTAAGGGGAACAGTCTACTTTAGCGGGGGGAATTAGATAAGTTATTATATCTGTGCATTCATAATTTCGGGAATAAAGGGGGGGGTATCACGTTTTCTTCCTTGAGAAAATTGTCTGGGCGAGAGAGTGGAGTTGAGCTAATTGTAGCCTAATCCCTGGCCCAGAGGCACTTGGGCTGCCCGGAGCAAGAATTTTCTTTTTTAGCTCTGCTCTGTTATTTAGAGACGGATTATTGGCTTTCTTCTTCTCATAACAAACCACAGGGGCAGTTTCATTTAGGCAAAAAAAAAAAAAAAAAAAAGCAGACAAGAAGCTGAAATACGAAGCAGGATTCCAACAAGAACGCACATTTTTACGCGTATCCAAATAAGAGCTGAGAAGGGGAAGGAGATCATCTCATCTATGTACAAGGTAAGAACGCTTCCTGTGCGCTTTGGTACAAAGAAGCTTGGTGAGGACAGGTCGAGCCAGCCTTGCAATAGATCCTTTAAAGCCACAGAGACTCTTTGCAAAGCAGTCTATCCCGACCACAGCCAAAAGTGTCTTTTAGAAGGCAGCTTTGTGCGAGATACACAGCAAATACGTGGCTTTTCCGTGCGGCAGTGTATAGCTGGATGCTGGTGTAGTTAAACGACAAACTCGGGGGGCATTTGGAGAAAATATCTGAAAATATCGGGGGTTACGCGGACTGGAGCTGGGACTGGCTGCCGGCACGGATTTCCTCTGGATTCCCTACAATGTTTGAAACGGTAGGGCGAAGATTTTAATATTATAGAATCCAATGTTTGTTACGCACAGTGTAGCAGTGAGTCGAGCTGGAGTAGCGAGCACTGCGAGGAGGTTCTCATTCTTACCCCACAGCCTGGACAGTTAGCACGTGTGGGTTTTCATCAAGCGCCTGATGAATTACACGTGTCGGGATTATGCTTTTAATTGTACAGCATGGAATAAGACGCCATGTTGAGTATTTGGTCGAATTATAGGCAGAGCACAGGCTCACCGTGTGGAGTGGGATGTTGCATCGGATTGTTCCCTCTTCCAACGTTTCCGTGTCCGTATTATTTCAATCGTGGGTTGTGAGGATTATTTTTATGTGGATGTCTAAAGTGTGGAATTGGCTTCAGCACTTGAACAGGGTCAGTGAAAGGAGGAGTGATACAGCAGCTCTGAGGGGAAAGTTGATGCATTGTACAGCTGCTGTGATTTTGTGGAGGAATTTTATCATGTATGTTGTATGTCTGTGTGGTGTGGGGGGTAGAGAGCGTGAGGCAATAAGAGAGATAGCATATCAGAATGATTGAAATTGTGATTTAGTGGGAGAGTGAGGAGATTTATGGGACTATTTATTTCCATTTCCTCACGTATATCGTCATTTAATTGGTTAATTGATTGGCTGGTTGAAGCACCGGAGGCCAAGATTGGAGGATGCTTATTAGAGAGACAGAGTTACCGGTGGTGGGACAGCCCCAGACCCCAAACTTCTTCAATCTTCCCAAGTTTTATTTTCCCCCCTTTTCCTGGGATTTGAAATGTAATCCCGTCCTCCTGTAATCCTGTTAAATGAACATGATACTGCTGCAAACCTGGCAACACCCTGAGAAAAAGAAGGAGTCTCATTTTGTGCCCAACGGCGCCCAGGGGCTGATGTGGCCTCCAGTTCATATGTACAAACATATGTGCAGCGACGAGCTGATCAATTCTGCTGCTTTACTGGAGGAGGGGGGGTCCTATCATCTCAATGTGTGCTGTAGTGGCACTGTGGAGCTCAAAGTATTATTCAAAGTTGTGTTTTATGTTGTGTCGGGAAAGGTCTGCATTTCAACCAACGCCCGGAGGCGAGCCGATGAGTAATGACAACAAACTGTGACCTTTAGTCAGTGATCGTTAGAGAAACTTAAAAATAAGAACTGCTCTTAGCTTTAGAGCACAAATATCATCTAAAGCACTTTGTCATTATATTCAACGCTTCTGTGTTTTACATTATAACTTCCTAATAACAGACAAGAGTCACATTCAAATGTGGCCAGTCTGAGGTTGGCAAACAAATTACACTACAGTAATTTGGATTTAACGCCTCCTCTGTTCTTCCAGAAGCATACGGGATCAAATGACGGCGTATCGAAGTGAATTAAAACATATTCTAACAAACATTTTAGCAGCTAATTAAACTCGGCTGGTGACCCCGGAGTGCACCAGCAGCTCTCAAGGCAGCTCTCCCAAAATATGCTCCTCCTCCTCCTCCTCCGCAGCAGCAGCAGTAACGCAACTTATTGACCTGACATGATGTTTTTATTATAGCATGCACAACATTATGTATCTGCCACCGAGTCACCACAGATATGGAGCGAGATACTTCATGGTGTGGCCTGTTAATGTGGACAGCAGGGTGAGTTTCTTTTTACGCATGTTCGCTTTTAAAGTTTATTTCTCGTGTGCTGTAACAGTGCCACAACTCGTCACAAGACAAGCCATCACCTCAATCTTCTTTTGTTTTGAATGTGTGTGTGTAGAGAGGGAAGGAAAAAGTTACCCCCCCACCACACACACACACACACCCTTCCTCCCCGCCGTGTTTTCCTGGCTCTCAGATTGGTGGTTGGTGTGTCTGGGCGCATCACGTCTAACACATAAGGCGACCTTTAATTAGAATATTGCAGCAGCAGTTTGTTTTATACCCCTGGAGGCTGACACCTAGCATTCCTCCCTCTCTTTCTCTCTCTGTCTTCCTATCTGTCCATCTCTCCCCCCTCTCTCCTCTCTCTCTAATAAGCATCCTCCTATCCTCGCCTCCGGTGCTGCATGAAAAGATGCAAACATACTTAATTAGAGCGGTGGCAATAATTTCCAGGCTAAATATGCGACCAGACAGACATGGAAGTGATCTGATACCATTCAGAGAGGATACTATCTGCTCCCCGTTGTAGGATCTTCACAGTGTTGTTGTTGAGTTTTTTTTTTAGCTTTACCTCTACTCCCATGGCTTTTTTTTACACTTGCTTTCAGGAGGGAAGAAGCATGTCTCGGCTGTCTCTGACCCGGTCCCCGGTCTCTCCTCTGGCCACTCAGGGGATCCCTCTGCCGGCTCAGCTGACCAAGGCGAACGCCCCGGTGCACATCGATGTCGGGGGACACATGTACACCAGCAGCCTGGCGACCCTCACCAAGTACCCAGACTCAAGGTAAGACGCGTCTCTGGCTTATTAATTCATCTTATTTATCGAACATCATTATTAAAGATGGCCTATTGAACAGAGAGAGGCTTTGCATCTTTTGTTTTAAATGTGAATGAATGTAAAGATTGTATTGTACATTATAATAGTATAGTATAATCAGCTTAATTTAGCATTTTACTCATTCAATCAGTTAATAAATGATCTGACTGCTGTTTGTCTTAATTAAATCTAATTGGATTTATAACAAGTACTTCATGTGACTGGCATCAGGACAACTTGCAACTTCTCTACAGTTACTCTCAGAGTTTAATATCTGTTCAAACCATGTGGGGACATTTGTCTACCCTTCGTTGTTCCTGAACTCTCGTGGCCTTTAAAACGATGCATTTGATTGTTTTTCTTTGTTTTAGTCGTGATTATTTTTAATTGTTTAATGAATACCTCCGGGGCTTTTTATTTATTTTTTTAATCTCCTTTCACACATAGTTGCATTTGGAAGTACGGCTGCCTTCACATGTGTTAATTGTGATTTGAATGGTGGTGAACCTACACGTCACACACACACATTT
Source organism: Cottoperca gobio (assembly GCF_900634415.1). Lineage (NCBI taxonomy): Eukaryota > Metazoa > Chordata > Actinopteri > Perciformes > Bovichtidae > Cottoperca > Cottoperca gobio. Next base: position 23,090 of record NW_021166866.1, on the reverse strand, counting down.
CTGTGTGCACTGCCCCCCCCCCCCCCCCTTTCATAGCCCTGGTTTTTTATTGCTGTTAGGAATCCTTCGAGGGAAAATAATGACGTAAATGTTCAGGTCAGCTGATGTGGGGTAGCTTCAAATCTGATTAAAATCCAGTTCATTTGCGTGTAAATTATTGATTTTCTTGACTCATTTCGACCCAGCATTCGCAGCATCAGAACTTCTTTGTAGTCGTTATTTGTGTTCAAACACGGGTTATTTTCAGGAGATGTATTCTAATAAAAGTTAGAGGACTTTCATACAGTATAGTGGTATTTTGCGAGACAACATAATTGTAATTATAACCTTTGAACACGGCTTGTTTTGCAGTTAAACTCTGAGATAAGAAAGGAACTCCTTCTTTCTCAGGCGTCTGATTCTCTCATGAAAGCAAACAGGCCTTTTATATTTCCCTGTACTTCCATTGTAAGATGTAGTCATGATGATTCAGATTGTGTAAGAGCTGTTGGTAATCCACCCTCCCACTTTGTTCACGCTTTTAGCTCCATGCACAAACAAGGTGACACCACCGGAGGTTGCTCTGATAGGAAAACGCACCAAAGTAGTGATTTCTGTTCTCTGCTGATTTCCATTGCACACATTTCCTCCCTGGGATGTTTAAGGCCCCTCTTTGCTTTTTCCTCTGATGCGGTGTGTCGTTCACTACATGATACCGTTTTCAATCGTGCTCCGGCTGACAGAGTCCCATGTGGGCCAAAGTCAACATTCACCAGGTTGTTAGAAAATCTGCCAAATTGGCTACCGGATGCCCGTAATAAAAGTTATTCAGAGAGGCCGCTGACGACTCATCCCAGACAAGGGTTTAGGATTGTTTTGGTGTTATACTTGGGTTTATCCAGGGGGCTAGAAAATAGCTTTTTTAATCAAATGTGCTAATGTTATTCTGATGTTGGAGAAAGAACTGGGATTTGAGATGTTTCATCTGCTGTAAAGCGTATTTGAGCACATCTCCCACAGTTGTTAAAAAGCAGCACTGTTTTTATTTTGAAAACATTTATTTGGTGTTTGTGTATTGCTTTTCTTTTATGCTCCGGTGCAGCTTTGCGCACTACAAAGGAGTTATTCATAGGGGGAGAAGAACAGGGCACAAATGAAGCACAGAGTCATGTCAGAGCACCCAAACTGTGTTTTTACAGTGAGAGTAAAGACCGGATACCAGTGTGAGTGTTGGCTGGAGAGCTCTTTCTCTCTCTCTCTCTCTCTCTCTCCCTCTCTCTCTGTCTCTCTCTCTCTCTCTCTCTCTCTCTCTCTCTCTCTCTCTCTCCTCTCTCCTCTCTCTCTCTCTCTCTCTCTCTCTCTCTCTCTCTCTCTCTCTCTCTCTCTCTCTCTCTCACACATGCTCCTTTGCTCCCTCTCCCTTTTCTATCTCTCTCGCTCTCTCTGTCTCTTTCTCTGTCTTTCTCACTCTGGATCACACACACATGCATACACTCACTGTTTCTCTCTCTTCCAGCCTCCTCAGTGTACAGTTGGCCTCAGGGCTCCACTTTCCACTGGAGCCCGTGGAAGGAGGGGCCCTTTTGTGTGAATTAGGATAATGGCTGACAGCAGAAAGCAAAACAATTACACTGGCATTGCCGCATATATATATATATATATATTTATACGCCGCATTCTGCCATGTCTGGTCGAGCAGGGCACGCCAGCTAAAAGCGAAACGTGACGACTAACAGAGCAGGGTTAAAGAGTATAGAGTTGATGATTACTTTTAATAGATTGGCCTCTAAATAATGTAGCGTGCCAAGAGAAAGTTAGTCTAGTAACTAATGTGTGGTTATTCATCTTCTTCTGTGCGGGCCATATTAAGGGACAGGGGTCATGAAACATTGATGCACACTCTGTGCAGCTCTCACAGAGGAAAGTCTCAGCAGTCACTTGAACAGAAGCTGAGGAAATTAGCGGGAATGTTCCCGAGACAAGGAAACTATTTTGAAAGGACCACTGGATGTTTTTCTCTTTGAAGACGAGTCTTCTGGGTCGAAAGACGACAGATCTGAGCTGCTTCATCCTCTTTCAGTGCTCCACCACATCTAATAGTTCACTTTTTCTGCGTGCGGAAATCCCCATAATTAACATAGCAAACAATATCTCATCTTTTACAGTTAGCATTTGCTATATTTCCTTTCATTTCTATTCCATTTCATTGTTAGGCCTCAAGTGTTCTTTTTGCTTTTTAGGGAGGATACATGGCACTAACACATCGCCTTGATCTAAAGTAAAATTAGCTGTTTGACTTTTAGTTTTAATCACTTAACATGAAATAATAATGAGAGTTAATTGTCGCTCTTGCGCGGGAACAGTCAAGTTATGTAGCTCCAAAATAACTCAACAGCTCGAATGTTTGTGAAAACTGCAGAAAAACATTGTGATGGTTCGCAACACACTGTGAGTGTGAGAGTTTCTCACGGCTGCCCAGGTTGCTTTAATATTCAAATGTGGAGAGGTGTTAAAAGTTAGAATCAGAGTCATGCCCAGTAGCGATCTTGTTTTTAACTTCACCCCCCCCCCCACTCACTGAAAAGCTACCGTGGGCAGTCCTTGATGCGAGGCAGGACTCACCGAGTCCCTGCCTCTCACTTTGCATGGAGCTGCTGGGTGTCTTGCATTTATTAGTTGTCCATTAGTGTTACAGTTTCCAGATAGCATCTGTTGTCGTAGAGTCGGTGATACCTGCGCCGCGTCCCCCCCCCTCCCACCTCCTGCAGACACGTCTCTGGCAGCTCTGAGCCGCTGGCCGGCTGTAGCTGCTGCAGCGAGGATCCTGCCAGATATTGCCCACCTACTGCCCCGCTGCCTGCCCTCACTTGGCACCGCTGGGGTGGGAGATCTGAGCTGTTCCTGTCCTTGATAACCTCCCACACCCACCGCCTCCCCCCCCCCCCGACTCTTTCTCTCTGTATTTCTGTGGACTTCTGTCGTAGCTTTTCTTCTCCCACTCTCTCCATCTCCTCTCCTATTCTGTTTGTTTCTCTGCCTCTTTCCTTCCCCCCCCCCCCCCTCTTTACTTGTGTTCTCTGTGTTTCTCTCTTCTGATTTCTTTGTCTAGTCTTTGCCCTTCTTCTTTCTCTCCTTCTCTCTCCTCTCTCTTTGAGCATTACTCCACTTCTGAGAAGCCACTGTGTAGATGACTAGCAAAGCTCCGTCAGCCGCGAGAAAGTTTGGATCTTCTTTTGGCTTCTCTGGATGAATAATCCAAGATTTAAAAGTCAGTTTCCTCTGGTTGCTGTATACGTATCTATGTGTATACGTATCTATACTGTATGTATATATGTGTATATGTATCTATGTGTATACATATCTATGTGTATATGTATCTATGTGTATATGTATCTATGTGTATACATATCTATGTGTATATGTATCTATGTGTGTATGTATCTATGTGTATACATATCTATACTGTATGTATATATGTGTATACGTATCTATGTGTATACATATCTATACTGTATGTATATATGTGTATACGTATCTATGTGTAAACATATCTATACTGTATGTATATATGTTTACGTATCTATGTGTATACAGATCTATACTGTATGTATCTATGTGTATATGTATCTATGTGTATACATATCTATGTGTATATGTATCTATGTGTATATGTATCTATGTGTATACATATCTATGTGTATATGTATCTATGTGTATATGTATCTATGTGTATATGTATCTATGTGTATACATATCTATACTGTATGTATATATGTGTATATGTATCTATATGTATATGTATCTATACTGTATGTATATATGTGTATATGTGTCTATGTGTATACATATCTATGTGTATATGTATCTATGTGTATATGTATCTATGTGTATACGTATCTATACTGTATGTATATATGTGTATATGTATCTATGTGTATACATATCTATGTGTATACATATCTATGTGTATATGTATCTATGTGTATACATATCTATGTGTATATGTATCTATGTGTATATGTATCTATGTGTATATGTATCTATGTGTATACATATCTATGTGTATACATATCTATGTGTATATGTATCTATGTGTATATGTATCTATACTGTATGTATATATGTGTATATGTATCTATGTGTATACATATCTATGTGTATACGTATCTATGTGTATATGTATCTATGTGTATACATATCTACACTGTATGTATCTATGTGTATACATATCTATGTGTATATGTATCTATGTGTATATGTATCTATGTGTATACATATCTATACTGTATGTATCTATGTGTATACATATCTATGTGTATACGTATCTATACTGTATGTATATGTGTATATGTATCTATGTGTATACATATCTATGTGTATACGTATCTATGTGTATATGTATCTATGTGTATACATATCTACACTGTATGTATCTATGTGCATATGTATCTATACTGTATGTATCTATGTGTATACATATCTATGTGTATATGTATCTATGTGTATATGTATCTATGTGTATACATATCTATACTGTATGTATCTATGTGTATACATATCTATGTGTATATGTATCTATGTGTATACATATCTATGTGTATATGTATCTATGTGTATATGTATCTATGTGTATACGTATCTATATGTATACATATCTATGTGTATATGTATCTATATGTATACATATCTATGTGTATATGTATCTATGTGTATACGTATCTATGTGTATACGTATCTATGTGTATTCGTATCTATGTGTATATGTATCTATGTGTATACGTATCTATGTGTATACAGATCTATACTGTATGTATCTATGTGTATACGTATCTATGTGTGTAAGTATCTATGTGTATACGTATCTATACTGTATGTATATATGTGTATATGTATCTATGTGTATATGTATCTATACTGTATGTATATAGTGTATATGTGTCTTGATGTGTTCTATCTATGTGTATATGTATCTATGTGTATATGTATCTATGTGTATACATATCTATACTTGTATGTATATAGGTGTATATGTATCTATGTGTAATACATATCTATGTGTATACATATCTATGTGTATATGTAATCTATGTGTATACATATCTATGTGTATATGTATCTATGTGTTATATGTAGGTGTATACATATCTATGTGTATACATATCTATGTGTATATGTATCTATGTGTATATGTATCTATACTGTATGTATATATGTGTATATGTATCTATGTGTATACATATCTACACTGTATGTATCTATGTGTATACATATCTATGTGTATATGTATCTATGTGTATATGTATCTATGTGTATACATATCTATACTGTATGTATCTATGTGTATACATTTCTATGTGTATACGTATTCTATACTGTATGTATATATGTGTATATGTATCTATGTGTATACATATCTATGTGTATACGTATCTATGTGTATATGTATCTATGTGTATACATATCTACACTGTATGTATCTATGTGTATATGTATCTATACTGTATGTATCTATGTGTATACATATCTATGTGTATATGTATCTATGTGTATACGTATCTATATGTATACATATCTATGTGCATATGTATCTATATGTATACATATCTATGTGTATATGTATCTATGTGTATACGTATCTATGTGTATACGTATCTATGTGTATACGTATCTATATGTATACATATCTATGTGTATATGTATCTATGTGTATACGTATCTATGTGTATACAGATCTATACTGTATGTATCTATGTGTATACGTATCTATGTGTGTATGTATCTATGTGTATAAGTATCTATGTGTATATGTATCTATGTGTATATGTGTATATGTATCTATGTGTCTATGTGTTTATGTGCATATGTATCTATGTATCTATGTATAGATGTATCTATGTGTAGATGTATCTATGTGTATATGTGTATAAGTATCTATGTGTATATGTGTATATATGTATATGTATCTATATGTACATGTATCTATGTGTACAAGTATGTATTTGCATATGTGTATAAGTATCTATGTGTATATGTGTATATGTATCTATGTGTATATGTATCTATGTGTATATGTATCTATGTGTATATATGTATATGTATCTATGTATCTATGTGTATATGTATCTATATGTATCTATTGTGTATATGTATCTTTGTGTATATGTATCTATATGTATATGTGTATAAGTATCTATGTGTATAAGTATCTATGTGTATATGTATCTATATGTATATGTGTATATGTATCTATGTGTATATGTATCTATGTGTATATGTATCTATGTATATATATGTATATGTATCTTGTGTATATGCATCTATGTGTATATGTATCTATGTGTCAATGTGTATATGTATCTATGTGTATATATGTATATGTATCTATGTGTATATGTATCTATGTGTATATGTATCTATGTGTATATATATATGTGTTCTATGTGTATGTGTATCTATGTGTATATGTATCTATGTGTATATGTATCTATGTGGCTATGTATCTATGTGTATATGTGTATATGTATCTATGTGTATATGTATCTATGTGTATATATATTCTATGTATCTATGTGTATATGTATCTATGTATCTAGGTGTATATGTATCTATGTGTCTATGTGTATATGTATCTATGTGTATATGTATCTATGTGTATATGTATCTATGTGTATATATATATATATGTATCTATGTGTATATGTATCTATGTATCTATGTGTATATGTATCTATGTGTCTATGTGTATATGTATCTATGTGTATATGTATCTATGTGTATATGTATCTATGTGTATATATATCTATGTATCTATGTGTATATGTATCTATGTGTATATGTATCTATGTGTCTATGTGTATATGTATCTATGTGTATATATATCTATGTATCTATGTGTATATGTATCTATGTGTCTATGTGTATATGTATCTATGTGTATATGTGTATATGTATCTATGTGTCTATGTATCTATGTGTATATATATCTATGTATTATGTGTATATGTATCTATGTGTCTATGTGTATATGTATCTATGTGTATATGTATTTATGTGCATATGTATCTATGTGTATATATATCTATGTATCTATGTGTATATGTATCTATGTGTCTATGTGTATATGTATCTATGTGTATATATGTATATGTATCTATGTGTATATGTATTTATGTGCATATGTATCTATGTATCTATGTGTATATGTATCTATGTGTATATGTGTATATGCGTATATATATCTATGTATCTATGTGTATATGTATCTATGTGTCTATGTGTATACGTATTTATGTGCATATGTATCTATGTGTATATGTATTTATGTGCATATGTATCTATGTGTATATGTATCTATGTGTATATGTATCTATGTGTCTATGTGTATATGTATTTATGTGCATATGTATCTATGTGTCTATGTGTATATGTATCTATGTGTATATGTATCTATGTGTCTATGTGTATATGTGTATAGTGTATCTATGTGTATATGTATCTATGTGTATATGTATCTATGTGTATATGTATCTATGTGTCTATGTGTATATGCGTATATATATCTATGTGTATATATATCTATGTATCTATGTGTATATGTGTATATGTGTAATATGTATCTATGTGTCTATGTGTATATGTATCTATGTGTATATGTATCTATGTGTATATGTATCTATGTGTCTATGTATCTATGTGTATATGTGTATATGTATCTATGTGTATATGTATCTATGTGTATATATATCTATGTATCTATGTGTATATGTATCTATGTATCTATGTGTATATGTATCTATGTGGTCTATGTGTATATGTTCTATGTGTATATGTATCTATGTGTATATGTATCTATGTGTATATATATCTATGTATCTATGTGTATATGTATCTATGTATCTATGTGTATATGTATCTATGTGTCTATGTGTATATGTATCTATGTGTATATGTATCTATGTGTATTGTATCTATGTGTATATATATCTATGTATCTGTGTGTATGTGTATCTATGTGTATATGTATCTATGTGTCTATGTGTATATATATCTATGTATCTATGTGTATATGTATCTATGTGTATATATATCTATGTATCTATGTGTATATGTATCTATGTATCTATGTGTATATGTATCTATGTGTATATATATCTATGTATCTATGTGTATATGTATCTATGTGTCTATGTGTATATGTATCTATGTGTATATGTATCTATGTGTCTATGTGTATATGTATCTATGTGTATATATATCTATGTATCTATGTGTATATGTATCTATGTGTCTATGTGTATATGTATCTATGTGTATATGTGTATATGTATCTATGTGTCTATGTATCTATGTGTATATATATCTATGTATTTATGTGTATATGTATCTATGTGTCTATGTGTATATGTATCTATGTATCTATGTGTATATATATCTATGTATTTATGTGTATATGTATCTATGTGTCTATGTGTATATGTATCTATGTATCTATGTGTATATATATCTATGTATTTATGTGTATATGTATCTATGTATTTATGTGTATATGTATCTATGTATCTATGTGTATATATATCTATGTATCTATGTGTATATGTATCTATGTGTCTATGTGTATATGTATCTATGTGTCTATGTGTATATGTATCTATGTGTATATGTATTTATATGCATATGTATCTGTGTGTATATGTATTTATGTGTATATGTATCTGTGTATCTATGTGTATATGTATGCTGTTTTCATATTGATGAACTGTAACAGGGTGTTTAGACAAACAGACAGAGCAGTGACTACAGTTTCCTTTCACTGCCAAGAGTTTTAGTGTCTTTCAGCTCTTTTTATATTTTTATATTATGGATTCTACAGCCGTATTTATTCAACCGTCAAATCTGGAAGGCAAGATTAAGGATGAGCGAGGTCGAACCTAGTAGAGCGGGCGACCAAGTACTACGGGTGATTCTTTACCGGCCTGGGTTCGAATCTGACCCACGGCCCTTTGCTTCACGTCATCCCCTCTCTCCCTATTCTCTTGTCTTCAGCTGTACTATCCAATATTTTTTTTAAAAAATAATGGTTAAATCCATTTTGGTGGAATTAATCAGTGATCATCTTTGTATGGCGTCTGTGGGGGGTTCAAATACCCAGACTACCACACAGCTCTAAGTAACACCACGGGCCCTAGCAGACTGAAAGCTCTGAGAAACCCATAACCTGCTCAGCACGAGATGGAAAGCAAACCAAGTGAGCGACTAGCTGGTGAACGTAGCTGAGCATTTAGCAGGTAAGAGAAAGATATTTCAAAGCTTTAACTGAATGCTAGCGTTGCTCTGTGGCCATTGCTTTCCAACACAATCCCGACACTCAGGATACTTGAGTCACGATAGGATCTTATTACGATTTATTACCTTTTTTCCACTACAAATTATGCCTCCATCTTTGTTTTGACCAACTTCCTGCCAATCCTGCTGACATTACCCCTGACCTCACTACAAATAGTGGTGTAGTCATCGAGTGGACAACACAAACAATAGTTGCCAAAAGGTTTAATTTGTATTTGCGACATTAATAGTTATCTGTAATCTGTGCTGTATGATTTTTCCCACCACATCAACTTATGAGACGTATGCAGCTTATTATTCTGCCTCCAAGGTTTTTTGAAAAGGTCATTAATGAAAATTGAACATTTATTTTGTCATTGGATTCTGATCCTATTTATTTACTATTAGCACTTCCAGGACACTCTCTCAGTTCTGGGATTCCTCATCAGCAGAGTGTAATGAATAACAGCAGCACTGTGTCCTGCTCAGGAATGAGCTGCTGTGAGTCGGCGTGGTGCACCTGCCTTCTGCCAGGCAGCCGCAGAGCTGCAGCCACGCCAGCCAGCCTACAGGCACTTCTAGATAACTCCTGTCTGATTAGCTCCTTAGGAGGACATTGTTCCAAAAGCAATTCACTAGACTCCCAGTATTAATTTAGTCCCGAGAGAGAGGCCCATCCATCGTAGGTAGGACGGGCCGCGCCCTGGGCCTACCCCACGGCCTGCTAATAGCACGGCACCTCCTGGCCTGTCACTATAAGTGATAGTCTCTGCAAGTTTGTTGCCTCGTTGTGTGTTTCTCCCATCAGGCAGTGCGCCTCCCTCCCTCCACTGCTCTCCTTCTTTCTTCCTCCCTCTGTCAGCGGTGGTTCAGGGCAGGTGTCTTCTCTGTCACTTCCATCACTCACGCTGCTTGACGAAAGGGAAGACACAGTTCAAGACACGGCGGGAGCGAGGGGGGGGTGATTCATTGAAAGCTCGCCTCTCTCCTTGAAAGGCAGCGGTGGAGAGAAACTGAGGCAGCCTTTTGTTTTTTTTTATGTTGGGGTGTGTTTGTGAGAGCTGCCAGCAACAAGAAAATAATAATAAGAAAAATCTTTCAATGTTGTTGAAGTTGTGAGAGTTGCTCCAAAGTGAATATAACTTGAGAGGTTGATGTGTCCTCTGATGTGGGATGCACCTTTATGGATAAAGAACCCAAGCTGTTAGACCCAGCAGGGGATCCCAGCTGCTTTACGGAGAGCACAACGTTTCTCCCTCCTCCATGTTTGTTGTTTTCTGTGTGAGAAGCAACACTGCGTGGTTGGGAACAGGTGAAGGACACGTGAGAGGAATTATTTGTGGTGTTACTTATGATACATTTGTTTGTATGGTAGGTGCTAAATGATAACTAAATGGCTGAACTAAAAGTATTAACAGAATAATATTTCAGAGTTGTATTTTCTTCCCATGCTTCACTTCCTACACAGCAGCCCGGTCAGCGTCAGTGTAATAACGAGTACAACACGAGCTAAAGTCACTTTCTGGTGGAAACAAGAACCTTGTACACATAAACAACTCGTTTCATAATGTTAACTCCACGCCATTTGTGTTTCTGCAAGCGTGATATGAGGCTGATATGAAACGTATTCATACTTTTAGTTCAGAAACGCTTTTGCAAAAAACGTACATTGGCAACATTTTTTCTGGGTTTTACATTTAGAGAATTTTAACTGAAATGCAACAAAAACTGGAATTTCTAGAGATCTTTGTGCAGTTTCCTCCGGTGCATCATTATCCTCATTAAGCTCAGACACTGTTGCCAGATAAAGAGATTGTCGGTGGAGTTCTAACAGTCCTTGGCAACTCAAATTCTCAAAAGCAAACAGAAGCAACTATTTGTCTCTCTTGGCTGTTACAATAAAGGTTTTGGGAGGCACATTGGTATTATCCATGCCGATCATTTGCTTTTCTAAGACAAACATCATCGCGCTGTGACATCGGACACCTAATGAATCACAAACTGCTCTGTGATGTCGTCTCACTTTCCTGCTCAGCCAAGAGGTTTGGCAACGTTGTTCTCGACATCGGTTCTCAGGGTGGGACGTCTTTGTTAGGAACAAACGACGACACTGCCACACAAATCAGCTGCAGGAGCTTTGTTCTCACGCCAATGAAATTATTCTTATTCTTATTATAAGGTGAATCATTGATTTACTACCTCTGAAAACAGTAAAACATAACTCGTCTCTACATCTACATTATTGTTTGTGTACGTTCCAGGATATATAAAGTTATACCTTTGCATTCCCTTGTCTGCTCTTAATACTCATCTCTGCTCCTGCTGTCCATCAGCTTCACCACAACCCTTGATGTGTGTTTTTACATTAAAACTACATCTACAATATGCTGTGATTAGAGTCGGGGGAGGAGCGGGGGCTACAGTGGAGGATTATCTCATCAAACCGAATGTTTCAGCTGTTTCCCGGCAGGTATGTAGCCCCAAGGTGGAGGAAGCACTCTGCCCACAGCAGCGTGTGTGACTGGCTTCATTATAGATCCTATGTTTATTGATTTGAGTTCATTAAAGCTGCTGCATAATTCATGTCAATACCAGCGTATGGCTTAATCAGACGACGTGCAGTGGCTTTCATGGGTGTTTTAGTGTCAAAGAGTGGGGGCGGCAGAGTGCACGACATCACACTGTATCTGTGCATGAAAGGGGGCATCGCTCTTCGGTGTTGGGCTTGTAATATTTCAGATGCAGTACTGCCATCATGTGGTTCAGTACAATATCTCTCCAGGATGAGACGACGTGCAGCAGCAGGGCTTTCGTAACCTCAGATGCACACATCTGCATTGTGAGGATTGTGAGTCTACAATAATAGTACATTTAAATCATTCATAAATGTTTCTCAGAGTGTCCAATCTTGGAGCAGTTAAATACAAACAGTGCACAAACGGAGGCGATTTATGGCATTGGATGTTCCTGCTGGAGCACAGAAGGGAAAGAAAAATGAAATAATGACAGATTGAGATTTTATTTCTCTAAAGCCGTTCTCATGATATTATCACAGGCTCCATCCTGCCAAATGATACATACGTGCTTGTTTCCAGCAGGAGCGGCGTGTCAATACAAGAGCCAAGTCAGTTAATCATGTGAGATGTTCGGGAAGCACATGTCCTCAGCAGGACTTTGAGATTTCCTCCGTAAAACTATTTCCCACTTGTCATTTTGCTTTGTAATAACAGAGCTCCTGCACATCATTTTAATGAGCTTTATATCACTGAGAGACGTGTGTGTGTGTGCGTGTGTGTGGAGCGTGTGGCAGCCCTTTGCCAAAACAAACAAGTATTTCAAGTGAAAGGGGAGAAATAACCTGGCATGCATGTGAATCTGAGAAGTTTCATATTTGACGCTTGAGGAAATATATTCTGCCTCCCGAATATCCCGCCAACGAACCCAGGAGTCAACCCCTCAAATGTGTTTTTGTTCTGCTAATGGCATTGATGCAGTTGTTGCCATTGTACGCTGTGTGACTGTGTGAGTCTTTGTGCTGCACGTGTGATGGAGCTCTGTCACCGGAGAATCAGCACAAACCTGTCATCGGCCATGTTAATGCTGGCTCCCAGGCAAACGTGAAGATTAACTGAGGAGCCTACAATAGTAATACTTTAAGAAATAGAGCAATGTCTCTTTTTTACAATCCTCCCAACCAAGGCGAGGTTGTTTATCACTGTGGGAAGATGTTTGGTTGTCTGCCTTGTATGTCTGCTTTGGGCCCTAAAGCTGATTTAGCTACACAAGCACGTTCTCTTCAAAGCATGTCAAGATTTTCCACGCACACTAATGAGGTAAATGGATGGCTTTTGTTTTCTTCGCAGTTTTAACTTCCCCCAAAGTGCTCTCATGACTTATACAAGAGCTGTTGCGGAAATCAGCCTTGAGCATTTAATCAAATTTCTAACTCTACAGAGTGATCAATTTGTGCTGCAATATTCATCTGCCACACAAGCTTCACGTGCACGTGCACGCACACACACACACACACACACGCACACACTGACACAACGAGAACAAAAGAAGTAAGGATGCTATTTGTTCTAATTAAAATTATTGTCATTTTGGAAGGAAAATGGCTGGTATGACAAAAATGCTGCTGTGACAGATTTAAATGCAGGTAGAGCGTGTGAGAATCATACAAATTAGTGCATATTCAGGCACCATACGCTACCTCCTCTGATCTAATCACAGAATGGAAATGAAGCAAATCTTTTCTCTCAGACGAGACAGTTCTTGGCTTCGTGTGATGGAAGAATAAATGCCCCAATTTGAAAAGCGCTTAGATCTCAAAATGAAAAGTTTCACTGCTAGACATGAAGCAGTGCGTTATTTCCAAATGTGTGGGGTGTGCGAGGTGATGTGAGGATTCTTACCCCGGGGCGACTGCAGCCTGAGTTACAACCCGACGTGGATCGAGACCTCTCTGTGTGCACACTGTGACAGAACTGGTTTGTGTTTATGTGCATGTTACTGTAACAAGCAAATGTAAAGGGTTGAAAACACAGGACACAAAGGAGCAGTTTATTACAGAACTATGGTTCAGTTTAGTCGCTAAAAAAAGAATTAAAACAACAAATGTTTTGTATCTTAAAGAGAAAGCAAAAAAGGTTTGTGATGTTTCGATTGCAGAGTTTCATTGTGAAGTGTTTCTTATTTAGTTTGTGTGTAGAGCTTTGAAACAATTAACCAAATGTCACAACAAGTGTGGAAGAAATCGCAAAGAAACTGTAAGTAGGCTAAATTGACTCCAAACAGGCAGCTTCTGCACAACACATCCTGCAGTCTTAAGTTGTTACTCTGTGTTACTACAGGTGGGGTAATGTTCCTCCACATGAGCTGCACACACATCAGTGTCAGAATTAAATTGAGTTAAAGTTAAGTTTTGCAGTAATGCTGTGTAAGGCAACACACTGAGCTGCTAAGATGCTTTAAGACAAACTAAAGCAGATGTTTATGTTTGTTTCCGTGGTGACGTTTTAATCTAATTTTAAACACAACTCAAACAAGCGAACAAAACAGCTTTGAACAGTTGTACACAGATAAGAACATAATATTTTGCATTAAAACCTCAAAAATTGATTGAAGTTCTTTTCATTTGAAAATCAAACGAATGAAATCCAAAAGATATTTTAAACAACACTGGTGACAAAAACATTTTTTAAGTGTTATTTAAATAAACTGAAATTTAGAGATTAGAGTTTGAGACAAATAGAAAGTAGGCTTGTTTATAAATTATGATTTTATAAATATTTAGCTTATTAAATAACTACTTAAACGCCTTAAATAACATAATCAAACATAATCTTAGTTAATGTTAAGGGTCTGAATACCGATATTTATTTTTAAATACCTTTTTATTGTTTGATCTTTATATCTTTATATCTTTATATCTTTATATCTGTATATCTTTATATCTTTATATCATTATAACTTTATATCTTTATATCTTTATATCATTATAACTTTATATCTTTATATCTTTATATCATTATAACTTTATATCTTTATATCTTTATATCATTATAACTTTATATATTTATATCTTTATATCATTATAACTTTATATCTTTATATCTTTATATCTTTATATCTTTATATCTTTATATCTGAATATCTTTATATGTTTATATATTTATAACTTTATATATTTATAACTTTATAATTTTATATCTTTATAAATTTCTATCTATGTATCTTTATAACTTTATATCTTTATGACTTTATATCTTTATATCTTTATATCTTTATAACTTTATAATTTTATATCTTTATATCTTTACATCTGTATATCTTTATATGTTTATATATTTATAACTTTATATATTTATAACTTTATAATTTTATATCTTTATATCTGTATATCTGTATATCTTTATATCTTTATATCTTTATATCTGTATATCTGTATATCTTTATATCTTTATATCTTTATATCTTTATATCTGTATATCTTTATATCTTTATAACTTTATATCTTTATATCTGTATATCTTTATATATTTATATATTTATATCTTTATATCTTTATATCTTTATTTCTTTATAACTTTATATCTTTATATCTTTAGATCTTAATATATTTATAACTTTATATCTTTATATCTTTAGATCTGTATATCTTTATATCTTTATATCTTTATATCTTTATATCTGTATATCTTTATATCTTTATATCTTTATATCTTTATATCTTTATAACTTTATATCTTTATATCTTTATATCTTTATATATTTATATCTTTATATCTTTATATCTGTATATCTTTATATCTTTATATATTTATATCTTTATATCTTTATATCTGTATATCTTTATATCTTTATATCTTTATATCTTTATAACTTTATATCTTTATATCTTTATATCTTTATATCTTTATATATTTATATCTTTATATCTTTATAACTTTATATCTTTATATCTGTATATCTTTATATCTTTATATATTTATATCTTTATATCTTTATATCTGTATATCTTTATATCTTTATATCTTTATATCTTTGTATCTGTATATCTTTATATATTTATATCTTTATATCTTTATATCTTTATATCTGTATATCTTTATATCTTTATATCTTTATATCTTTATATCTGTATATCTTTATATATTTATATCTTTATATCTTTATATCTGTATATCTGTATATCTTTATAACTTTATATCTTTATATCTTTATATCTTTATATCTTTATATCTTTATAACTTTATATCTTTATATCTTTATATCTTTATATATTTATATCTTTATATCTGTATATCTTTATATCTTTAGATATTTATATCTTTATATCTTTATATCTGTATATCTTTATATCTTTATAACTTTATATCTTTATATCTTTATATCTGTAAATCTTTATATCTTTATATCTTTATATCTTTATATCTGTATATATTTATATCTTTATATCTTTATATCTGTATATCTTTATATCTTTATATCTTTATATATTTATATCTTTATATCTTTATATCTGTATATCTTTATATCTTTATATCTTAATATCTTTATATATTTATATATTTATAACTTTATATCTTTATATCTTATATCTTTATATATTTATATCTTTATATCTTTATATCTTTATATCTTTATATCTTTATAACTTTATATCTTTATATCTTTATATCTTTATATCTTTATAACTTTATATCTTTATATCTGTATATCTGTATATCTGTATATCTTTATATCTTTATATATTTATATCTTTATATCTTTATATCTGTATATTTTTATATATTTATATCTTTATATCTTTATATCTGTATATCTGTATATCTTTATAACTTTATATCTTTATATCTTTATATCTTTATATCTTTATATCTTTATATCTTTATAACTTTATATCTTTATATCTTTATATATTTATATCTTTATATCTGTATATCTTTATATCTTTAGATATTTAGATATTTATATCTTTATATCTGTATATCTTTATATCTTTATAACTTTATATCTTTATATCTTTATATCTGTAAATCTTTATATCTTTATATCTTTATATCTTTATATCTGTATATATTTATATCTTTATATCTTTATATCTGTATATCTTTATATCTTTATATCTTTATATATTTATATCTTTATATCTTTATATCTGTATATCTTTATATCTTTATATCTTAATATCTTATATATTATATATTTATAACTTTATATCTTATATCTTATATCTTTATATCTTTATATATTTATATCTTTATATCTTATATCTTATACTTATACTTATATCTTTATATCTTATATCTTTATATCTTTATAACTTATATCTTTATATCTGTATATCTTTATATCTTATATAATTTATATCTTTATATCTTTATATCTTTATATCTTTATATCTTTATATCTTTATAACTTTATATCTTTATATCTTTATATCTTTATATATTTATATCTTTATATCTTTATAATTTATATCTTTATATCTGTATATCTTTAATCTTTATATATTTATATCTTTATATTCTTTATATCTGTATAATCTTTATATATTTATATATTTATATCTTTATATCTTTATATCGTAATCTTTATATCTTTTATATCTATATAATCTGTATCTTTATATCTTTATAACTTATATCTTTATATCTTATATCTTTATATATTTATATCTTTATATCTTTATAACTTTATATCTTTATATCTTTATATATTTATATCTTATATATTTATATCTTTATATCTTTATATCTGTATATCTTTAATATCTTTATATCTTATATTACATCTTTATATCTTTATATCTTTATATATTTATAACTTTCTAACTTTATATCTTTATATCTTTATATCTTTATATCTGTATAACTTTATAACTTTATATCTTTATATATTTATATCTTATATCTTTATATCTGTATATCTTCATACCTGTATATCTGTATATCTTATATCTGTATATCTTCATATCTGTATATCTGTATATTTTTATATCTGTATATCTTTATATCTGTATATCTTTATATCTGTATATCTTTATATCTGTATATCTTTATATATGTATATCTGTATATCTTTATATCTGTATATCTGTATATCTTTATATCTGTATAACTTTATATCTGTATATCTGTATATCTGTATATCTGTATATCTGTATATCTTATATCTTTATATCTGTATAACTTTATATCTGTATATCTGTATATCTTTATATCTGTATATCTGTATATCTGTATATCTTTATATCTGTATATCTTTATATCTTTATATCTTTATATCTTCATATCTGTATATCTGTATAATCTTTATATCTGTATATCTTTATATCTGTATATCTGTATATCTTTATATCTGTATATCTTTATATCTGTATATCTGTATATCTTTATATCTGTATATCTGTATAGCTGTATATCGTATATCTTTATATCTGTATATCTGTATATCTTTATATCTATATATCTTTATATCTGTATATCTGTATATCTTTATATCTGTATATCTTTATATCTTTATATCTGTATATCTTCATATCTGTATATCTGTATATCTTTATATCTGTATATCTTTATATCTGTATATCTGTTATCTGTATATCTGTATATCTTTATATCTTTATTTCTGTATATTTCATATCTGTATATCTTTATATCTGTATATCTTATATCTTTATACTGTATATCTTTATATCTTTATATCTTTATATCTTTATATCTTTATAACTTTATATCTTTATATCTTTATATCTTTATATATTTATATCTTTATATCTTTATAACTTTATATCTTTATATCTTTATATCTTTATATATTTATATCTTTATATATTTATATCTTTATATCTTTATATCTGTATATCTTTATATCTTTATATCTTTATATCTTTATATATTTACATCTTTATATCTTTATATCTTTATATATTTATAACTTTCTAACTTTATATCTTTATATCTTTATATCTTTATATCTGTATAACTTTATAACTTTATATCTTTATATATTTATATCTTTATATCTTTATATCTGTATATCTTCATACCTGTATATCTGTATATCTTTATATCTGTATATCTTCATATCTGTATATCTGTATATTTTTATATCTGTATATCTTTATATCTGTATATCTTTATATCTGTATATCTTTATATCTGTATATCTTTATATATGTATATCTGTATATCTGTATATCTTTATATATGTATATCTGTATATCTGTATATCTTTATATCTGTATATCTGTATATTTTTATATCTGTATATCTTTATATCTGTATATCTTTATATCTGTATATCTTTATATCTGTATATCTTTATATATGTATATCTGTATATCTGTATATCTTTATATCTGTATATCTTAATATCTGTATATCTGTATATCTTTATATCTGTATAACTTTATATCTGTATATCTGTATATCTTTATATCTGTATATCTGTATATCTTTATATCTTTATATCTGTATATCTTTATATCTGTATATCTGTATATCTTTATATCTGTATATCTTTATATCTGTATATCTGTATATCTTTATATCTGTATATCTGTATATCTTTATATCTGTATATCTTTATATCTTTATATCTGTATATCTTTATATCTGTATATCTGTATATCTTTATATCTGTATATCTTTATATCTGTATATCTGTATATCTGTATATCTTTATATCTGTATATCTTTATATCTGTATATCTGTATATCTGTATATCTTTATATCTGTATATCTGTATATCTGTATATCTTTATATCTGTATATCTTTATATCTGTATATATGTATATCTGTATATCTTTATATCTGTATAACTGTATATCTTTATATCTGTATATCTGTATATCTGTATATCTTCATATCTGTATATCTTTATATCTGTATATCTTTATATCTGTATATCTGTATATCTTTATATCTGTATATCTGTATATCTGTATATCTGTATATCTTTATATCTGTATATCTGTATATCTTTATATCTGTATATCTGTATATCTTTATATCTGTTTATCTGTATATCTTCATATCTGTATAACTTTATATCTTTATATCTGTATATCTTTATATCTTTATATCTTCATATCTGTATATCTGTATATCTTTATATCTGTATATCTTTATATCTTTATATCTGTATATCTGTATATCTTTATATCTTTATATCTTTATATCTGTATATCTTTATATCTGTATATCTTTATATCTGTATATCTGTATATCTTTATATCTGTATATCTGTATATCTGTATATCTTTATATCTGTATAACTTTATATCTGTATATCTGTATATCTTTATATCTGTATATCTGTATATCTGTATATCTTTATATCTGTATATCTTTATATCTTTATATCTGTATATCTTCATATCTGTATATCTTTATATCTTTATATCTGTATATCTTCATATCTGTATATCTGTATATCTTTATATCTGTATATCTTTATATCTGTATATCTTTATATCTGTATAACTTTATATCTGTATATCTGTATATCCTTATAACTTTATATCTGTATATCTGTATATCTTTATATCTGTATATCTTTATATCTTTATATCTGTATATCTTCATATCTGTATATCTGTATATCTTTATATCTGTATATCTTTATATCTGTATATCTGTATATCTTTATATCTGTATATCTTTATATCTGTATATCTGTATATCTTTATATCTGTATATCTGTATATCTGTATATCTGTATATCTTTATATCTGTATATCTGTATATCTTTATATCTGTATATCTTTATATCTGTATATCTGTATATCTTTATATCTGTATATCTTTATATCTTTATATCTGTATATCTTCATATCTGTATATCTGTATATCTTTATATCTGTATATCTTTATATCTGTATATCTGTATATCTGTATATCTGTATATCTTTATATCTTTATTTCTGTATATTTTCATATCTGTATATCTTTATATCTGTATATCTTTATATTTGTATATCTGTATATCTTCATATCTGTATATCTGTATATCTTTATATCTGTATATCTTAATATATGTATATCTGTATATCTTTATATCTGTATAACTTTATATCTGTATGTCTGTATATCTTTATATCTGTATATCTGTATATCTTTATATCTGTATATCTTTATATCTTTATATCTGTATATCTTTATATCTGTATATCTGTATATCTTTATATCTGTATATCTGTATATCTGTATATCTGTATATCTTTATATCTGTATATCTGTATATCTTTATATCTGTATATCTGTATATCTGTATATCTGTATATCTTTATATCTGTATATCTTTATATCTGTATATCTGTATATCTGTATATCTTTATATCTGTATATCTTTATATCTGTATATCTTTATATCTGTATATCTGTATATCTTTATATCTGTATATCTGTATATCTTTATATCTGTATATCTTTATAACTGTATATCTGTATATCTTCATATCTGTATATCTGTATATCTGTATATCTGTATATCTTTATATCTGTATATCTGTATATCTTTATATCTGTATATCTGTATATCTTTATATCTGTATATCTGTATATCTTTATATCTGTATAACTTTATATCTTTATATCTGTATATCTTTATATCTTTATATCTTCATATCTGTATATCTGTATATCTTTATCTCTGTATATCTTTATATCTTTATATCTGTATATCTGTATATCTTTATATCTTTATATCTTTATATCTGTATATCTTCATACCTGTATATCTGTATATCTTTATATCTGTATATCTTTATATCTGTATAACTTTATATCTGTATATCTGTATATCTTTATATCTGTATATCTGTATATCTGTATATCTTTATATCTGTATAACTTTATATCTGTATATCTGTATATCTTTATATCTGTATATCTGTATATCTGTATATCTGTATATCTTTATATCTGTATATCTTTATATCTTTATATCTGTATATCTTCATATTTGTATATCTGTATATCTTTATATCTGTATATCTTTATATCTGTATATCTGTATATCTTTATATCTGTATATCTGTATATCTTTATATCTGTATATCTTTATATCTTTATATCTGTATATCTTTATATCTGTATATCTGTATATCTTTATATCTGTATATCTTTATATCTGTATATCTGCATATCTGTATATCTTTATATCTGTATATCTTTATATCTGTATATCTGTATATCTGTATATCTTTATATCTGTATATCTGTATATCTGTATATCTTTATCTGTATATCTTTATATCTGTATATCTGTATATCTTATATCTATATCTGTATATCTTTATATCTGTATATCTGTATATCTTCATATCTGTATATCTTTATATCTGTATATCTTTATATCTGTATATCTGCATATCTTCATATCTGTATATCTGTATATCTGTATATCTGTATATCTTTATATCTGTATATCTGTATATCTTTATATCTGTATATCTTTATATCTGTATATCTTTATATCTTTATATCTTTATATCTTCATATCTGTATATCTGTATATCTTTATATCTTTATATCTTTATATCTGTATATCTGTATATCTTTATATCTTTATATCTTTATATCTGTATATCTTCATACCTGTATATCTGTATATCTTTATATCTGTATAGCTTTATATCTGTATATCTGTATATCTGTATATCTTTATATCTGTATATCTTTATATCTGTATAACTTTATATCTGTATATCTGTATATCTTTATATCTGTATATCTGTATATCTGTATATCTTTATATCTGTATAACTTTATATCTGTATATCTGTATATCTGTATATCTTTATATCTGTATATCTTTATATCTGTATATCTTCATATCTGTATATCTGTATATCTTTATATCTGTATATCTTTATATCTGTATATCTGTATATCTTTATATCTGTATATCTTTATATCTGTATATCTGTATATCTTTATATCTGTATATCTGTATATCTGTATATCTTTAAATCTGTATATCTGTATATCTTTATATCTGTATATCTTTATATCTGTATATCTGTATATCTTTATATCTGTATATCTTTATATCTCTATATCTGTATATCTTCATATCTGTATATCTGTATATCTTTATATCTGTATATCTTTATATCTGTATATCTGTATATCTGTATATCTGTATATCTTTATATCTTTATTTCTGTATATTTTCATATCTGTATATCTTTATATCTGTATATCTTTATATTTGTATATCTGTATATCTTCATATCTGTATATCTGTATATCTGTATATCTTTATATCTGTATA